>NW_006408589.1:6407723-6420719 GCF_000296735.1 Chrysochloris asiatica
GTGAAAAAAACTATTCAATATAAATGAATCAGTAAGCACAAGTAAACCCATGTTTATCTGCTTATTGGGTAATCCAACACTGAGTAAATGAATTGACTATCTTATTGGAATTTTAACTGATCTGTCTGGTTATTAAGTGGACATATTTTTCACATCCAATTGTTTCACATCTTATGTTGAATCTTATTCAAGACTGCAAACTTGAGATTCTAGGCGCTCAGATGCCATAGATACTTTCTGTAGTGTTATGGATTGAATTGGGCTCCCCAAAAGATAATGTTGAAGTTCTAACTCCAGTACCTATAAATATGGCCCTATTTTCATTATGTTAACAAGTAGGGTGGGTCTTAAACCTGATTTTCAAGTGGCATTTTACAAAGGGGTATACAGAAATTGAGAGGCACACACAGGGAGACAAGACCATATGAGGATCAATCTACAAGTCAAGAAATGCCAAGAAACACTCAGGGCTGTCAACAAGGAAGAACCCTCTCCTAAAGCCAATGTCTTGATTTGGACTTCTACCCTCCAGGACTGAAAAATCAAAGACAGAAGATATATTTCTTTTCTTTAAAGTCATCTGCATGTAGTATTTGCATCAGGGTAGCATTCACCTTCTACAGTAGACTGAGCTGTAATTTTTTCTGCTTGTGTAATCTTCCTTAAAGAATTTTGAAATTATTATTATTTTTTAAGTTTCTTAAATTGACATCTAAAATTTTTCATTATAAGTGTAAATAATTGAAAAGAATACTGTCGTTATTAAGTGCTGTCAAATCAGTTCCGACTCACAGTGACCCTATGTACAACAGAATGAAACACGGCCATCCTCACAATTGCTGTGACTTGTGAGCCCACTGTTGTTACCGCTGTGCCAATTTATCTCGTTGGGGATTTCCCTCTTTTTTGCTGCCCCTCCACTTTATCAAGCATGATAAAGTCCAAGGACTGGTCCCTCCTGATAACATATCTGAAGTATGAGAGAGACAAAGCCTGGCCATCTTGGCTTCTAAGGAGCATTCTGGTTGTACTTCTTCCAACACAGATTTGTTTGTTCTTCTAGCAGTCCACGTTCTTCCCCAACACCATAACTCAAATGCATCAATTCTTCTAAGATTTTCCTTGTTTATTATCCAACTTCACACAGATATGAGGCTATTGAAAATACCATGGCTTGGGTCAGGTGCACTTTAGTCCTCAAACTGACGTCTTTGCTCTTTAACATTTTGAAGAGGTCTTGTGTGACAGATTTGCCTAATGAAATACTATGTTTGATTTCTTTGCTGCTGCTACCACGAGTGTTGAAGGTGGATCTAAGCAAAATGAAGTCTTTGACAACTTTAATCTTTTCTCCATTTATCATGACATTATTTATTGGTCCAGTGGTGAGATTTTTGTTTTCTTTACATTGAGGTACAATCCATACGAAAGGTGGTGGTCTTTGGTCTTCATCAGTAAGTATTTTTAAGTCCTCTTTGATTTCAGCAAGCAAGGTTGTATCATCTGCATATCACAGGTTGTTAATGAGTCTTCCACCAATCTTGATGTCATATTCTTCTACAATCAATCCAGCTTCTCTGGTTATTTGCTCAGCATACAGCTTGAATAAGCATGGTGAAAGAATACAACCCTGGCACACACCTTTCCTGATTTTAAACCATTCAGTTGTCCCCTTGTTCTGTTCGAATGACTGTCTCTTAGTCTATGCACAAATGTACGAATAAGTGTTCTGGAATACTCATTCTCTGCTATCTTGTCCACAGTTTGTCATGGTACACACAATTGAAAGCCTTTGCATAGTCAATAAATCACAGGTTAACATCTTCCTGGCATTCTCTGCTTTCAGCCAAGATCTAGCTGATTCTAGCTCGAGTTTCTGGCAGTTCCCTTTCAAGGTGCTGTTACAGCTGATTTTGTATTATCTTAAGCAAAATTTTACTTTCATGTTGTATTAATGATATTTTCCTATGATTTCTTCATTCCATTGGTTACCTCTCTTTGGAATGGATACAAATACAGATCTCTTTCAATTAGTTGGCGAGGTAGCTGTCTTCCAAATTTCTTGGCATAGAGGAATGAGTGCCTCTAGTTATGTATCACTTTACTGAAAGACTTCAATTTGTATTCCATCAATTCCTAGTGCCTTGTTCTTTGCCAATGTCTGCAGTGTACCACGTACTTCTTCCTTCAGTACCATTGGCTCTTGATCATATACTACCTCTTGAAATGGTTGAACATCGACCATTTCTTTTTGGTACAGTGACTCTGTGTATTCCTTCCATCGTCCTTTTATTTTAATTTTTAACATAATGAAAAGGTAAAAAATACATATGTATGATTGCATAAATGATATTTGAACACATAAAACATACAAAATTAAATTGGACTATTTAAAAAGCCAATCAAAATCAATTTGCAAAATTGAATTTTGTTCACATTTCAAAGCATTATCTGAGGAGGCTATATTTGGTGCAATGATTTTCCATATTGTGACATACTTTGGAAACGATTTGTAATATTCTTCAACTTCCTCAACAGTGACAAATTTCAGTCCTTTGAAAACAGTTTTTGGTTTAAGAAAGCCATGTATCTTTGACTCCCAAGTTTGATGGACTGAGTTGTCAAATCAAACTAGGAAATAGCAATTTTTCTATTGAAATAGCATATAACTGATTGTATACTTTCTTAAAACATTGTTTAAGATATTTCTAGAAATTTACATAATTAGAATAAATTTTATCTTCCTGTAATGATTACCTTGAAAAGCAATATTCATCTAGAATCGTTATTCAAAAGATTCAAATTATTTTTCATCTCATACAAATACATAACAGTTTCTTATTTACATAGTAAGAAAGGAAAATCTAGGAAGAAAATTCCATTGGGGTTTTCCATAACTATGAGTCTTTTATTGTCTAAATATTGAAACTTTTTTAAATAATAAAGATGAGTTACTGAAGAAATAGATAATTAGACTAGATCATGGTTTCTTACTACTAACATTGTTGTTAAGGTCCATCGTGTCAGATTCCGACCCATAGTGACCCTGTATAGGGTTTCCAAGGAGCAGCTTGTGAGCTTGAACCTCCCAATTCAAGCGGACATTGAATTCCAGTGCATTAACCAACAGCACCATACCAGGACTCCCTACTAACATTATTGTTGTTGTTAAGTGCCAAGTGCCATTGAGTTGATTCTGACCCATAGTGATCCTGTATAGGGTTTCCAAGGAGTGGCTGGTGAGCTTGAACCACTGACCTTGTTCAAATGACTTTGCAGTCTACCACATTAGCCCACAGCGCCACAGTGCCTACTAACGTTGTTGCTGTTAAGTGCCATTGAGTTGATTCTGACCCACAGCGACCCTGTATAGGGTTTCCAAGGAGCAGCTGGTGAGCTTGAACCACTGACCTTGCAGTTCAAATGACTTTGCAGTCTACCGCATTAGCTCACAGCGTCACACCAGGACTCCCAAAATCTTGAATGATACAGAAAGAAAGCATCAAAAGAAGATGAATAATTCATGAAATGCTATTTAAAATTTATGTTTCATCATTGTAAAGTGTATACGGTCCTCAAGTCTGAGTGAGGACTGTATGCATTACTCATATACACTACTCATATACACATATCAACATAAGTATAAAGAAAGGAAAAAATAGATCCTTTTACAAAGAATTATGTGGCCCCTAATGTTAGTAGGGGCCACATAATTCTTTGTAAAGGGATCTATTTTTTCCTTTCTTAATACTCATATACACATACATGTTGATATCTATAATCTACAATCATGTTTGTATAAATCTGTACATGCTTTCTGCAAAGAACACCTTAAAATCACATGGCCTTTTAATATACTTTACACTGATGAAACATAAATTTTAAATAACATTTCATGAAGGATTCATCTTCTTTAGATGCTTTCTGTATCGTTCAAGATTTTGTCCAAAGAACCATTCAGTATTGCAAGTCGAGGCTTGAATTTTTTCCTCAGTTCTTTTTGCTTGAGAAATACTGATTGTATTCTTCTCTTTTAGTTTTCTAACTCCAGGTCTTCAAACAATTCCTTATAATATTTGACTTTGTCTTCTTGAGCTGCCCTTTGAAATGTTTTGTTCAGCTCTTTTACCTCCTCATTTCTTCTATTTGCTTTAGCTTCTCTATGCTAGAGAGCAAGCTTCAGAGTCTCTTCTGACATGCAATTTGGTCTCTTCTTTCTTCTTTGTCTTCTGAATGACCTTTTGCTTTCTTCTTGTACAATGTTCTTGATGTCATCCCACAAGTCTGCTGGTTTTCGTTCATTAGTGTTTAATACATCAAATCTGGTCTTCAGATGATGTGTAAATTCATTTGGGATATGTTTAAGGTCATATTTTGAGTCTCGTGGACTTTATTTTTGTATTTTAGTCCCTGGAGAAAAATTCACTTTCTCCTTTCTGGGAAGCATATTAAAAAAAAACAAAATAAACACCAAACCCTTAACCAGCATTTATTAAGTAGCTGATAATTATACTAGGGTATCAGAGACAATCCTATCTGTTAGTAATATTTTCCTGGTGGCCCAGCCTGGTGACACTGAGCCCCGGTACATCAAGGTCTGCTATGTGGACCACAAGCATTTTATGCACTTAGACAGAGACACCAAGAATCTAAGAGCCGAGGGAGTGGAGTATTGGGGTTGGGAGACAGGGATCTCCTAGGACAACACACAGATTTACCGAATGTATCTTGAGGTCGGGTGTCACACCTTCCAGAGTAGGCATGGCTGCAATATGGTCCCATGGGTGCCTTCTCCATGGGTACCTTCAACATGCTTATGATGGCATCGGTGATGTCACCCTGAATAAGGAGCTGTGCTTCTGGACCTTGGCAGACACCTCTGTTTAGGTTACCCTCTGTTTAGTGGGAAGAGGCCAAGGAGGCTAAGCATTGCAGGGCCTACATGGAGGGCAGATTCCTAGAGAGAATCCCCACATACTTGGAAAATGAGAAAAAGACGCAGCGCAGTTCCTCCAAAGAAGCATGTGACTCACAACCCCATCTCTGACTACGAGGTCACACTGAGGCACTGGGCCCTAGGCTCGACCCAGCTGATGTCACCCTAAACTGGCAGCAGGATGGGGAGGACCAGGACCAGGATGCAGATCTTGTGGAGAGTAGGCCTGCAGAGGACTGGACCTTCCAGAAGTTGGAGGCCAGGGTGATGTGTTCTAGAGAGGAGGGGCTTGTGCAGCACCAATAGCTTCCTGAGCCCCTCACTCTGAGATAGACACTTTCTTCTCCACCCACTACCCTCATCATGGGAATCATTGCTGGCCTGACCCTCCTTGGAGCTGGGATCTGGAGGGAGAATGGGTCAAGTGGTGAGGGGGGACAGTGCCCAAGAAACTGGTGTGGCTCTCATGGCTTCTAAAAGCTCAAAACCGCTGCTCTGTGTGGGACTGAGTGATACAAGATTTGTTCACACCCCACTTTGTGAATCAAGAATCCATGACATTTCTTTCTGCACCCCTGTCACCAGGACCCCCTCCCTGTGTCTCTTTCTCTGATCCATGTTCCCCAATGCAACACAGATGGCCTCTGTTATGGATTGAATTGTGAATTCTATCCCCCCCAGGTAGGTGTTGTAAATCGTATCCTCTATGACTGTGGTTCTAATCCCATTTGGGAATGGGTTGTCTTCATAATGCTGATGAGGCAGGGTTGGTATGAAGTGTATCTTGAGCCCTTGTTTGAGATATAAGGAGATAAAGCAAGCACATGAGCAGATGGGGGAAATAGACGACGCCAAGGTTGATGTGATGGAGAACTCCAAAGAACCAGGAAGCAGAAGGTTAAGAGACCAGGACATTCGTCGAGGGCCAACAGGAACAGAAAACCTTCCCCTAGAGCTGACATTCAAACTGCTCATCCTAAATTGTGAGACAATAGATTTCTGTTTGTTAAAACCAAAAACTAAATCTTTTTTTCCTTTTTTCTAGCATACAGGAAGAATACATTGTTCAGTCCCCTTTACATCTTCTTCTTCTTGTTAAGTGCTGTTGAGTGGGTTCCGACCCCCAGCAACCCTGCATAAGGTTTCTTTTTTCTTTTTTTTTCTTAAATGTTTTATTGTGAATTATGTGATAGTTTACATGAGAGAACATTAGTTTTACATTCATTCTATCGTATATCATCTCATTGCCATGGTTATAATCCCCTCCATGCAATCCTTCCCCCGAACCTGCAGGTCTTCAGCACACATTCGCTCTCCCTCTCTGGATCTAAAGTCTCCAACCCGCATAAGGTTTCTAAGGAGCAGCCTAGAGGCTGGTAGGTTTGAACCACCAATCTTGTGGCTGGCAGGCCAGTGCTTATCCTATAGTACCACACCAGGACTCCTACAGTTTCTTAGGCCCATATGATTAAGAACTGATTTCTGCATAGTTAGCAGAGCAGGAATACTGTGTTTCTGAGACAAGACAATCCCCCCATCCCTATGTTCTCTGTCTTCACCAGCAACCTTGGAGACCAGGTACTTCAGATGTTGAACAAGAAAATGGAGGGCTGTCTGACTCACACTGAATTTTGCATGGACAAAGTATAGCTGTGCTAAGTCACAATGTTTCCAGGTTGTGGAAATTCAGTAATGTGTTAGTGTAACTAGGCTGAGCTATCTTCCCTTAAACTTCATTCTTATGGGCTTTTAGTCAAGGTGGCTCACAGAGATTTCTTGAACTAGATGTGAAGGGTGGGAGTCAAGCCGTAACCATGAATAGCCCATACTTGTATATGTAGTTGCTGACTGCTGACTCACTTCTTCAGTGTAAGGCAGTGGGGAGATCTGTAATTGTTCTGCCTTCTCCTTGATCCTTCTTCAGCTTCTCTGATTCCTGGATCAGCTTTGTGTTGAACAGTACCAGCCTCTGCATGAAACCAAGTTTAGAGGAAAAAGAACAGACACAGATTCCAGTCTGTCATCATAAGCTCCAGCTCATGTTACGGGTTCCAGCTTGTCCTTGTTGCTCTCTCCCATCCTATATCCCTCTTCCCTGCTTGCCTGTCCTGTGGACTTTAAGCTCTAGCAGCAGATGTGAAAACAGCAATCCTGCAGAAACTGCATAACCAGATTTCACAATTACATAAGGTCAAATTCCTGTGTTGTTTCCTAAAACTTAAATCCCTCAATATACCTGGTGGTACTGCTTCTCTGATTGAATAACACAGGGTTAATTTGCTATTGAACATAGTGTATTCCATTCTGATGAATATACTCTCTTATTCTTTTACTGGGAGGTATCTCATTTAAGTGTGGCACTATGGATTAATGCGCTGGACTGCAAAATTGGTTTGAACCGCAGAGTCAGCAGTTCAAGCTCACCAGCCGCTCCTTGAAAACCTTGTACAGGGTCGCTATGGGTCAGAAACGACTCGATGGCACTTACCAACATCTTATTTAAGCTGAAAAACTCCAAAAGTTTAGGAAATTAAAAATATTGTTAATTGCCATATGCTTGTCAATAAATTAACTGAAGAAATATTTTTACCTATGTGCTTTAAATGTATTTTTTCCAAAAATTATGGAACTAAAGATTTAACTTACCTGTGGAGCTATAGGATCAGCACTGGACTGTAAATCATAAGGTTGGCAGTTCAAACCCACCAGCTGCTCTTTCGAAACCCTATACAGGGTTGCTATGAACCAGAACTGATATGACAGTACTTAACAACAGTGGAGTCCTGGTGTGGTGCTGTGGGTTAATGAGCCAGACTGCAAAGCCATTTAAACTGCAAGGCTGTCAGTTCAAGCTCACCAGCCACTCCTCGGAAACCCTATACAGGGTCGCTATGGGTTGGAATCAACTCAATGGCACTTAACAACCACAACAACAACAGTGCCTACTATTAGGAGCATGGTAGTTCCATACGGTAAGCACTGGAATGTGAACCATAAAGTCTGCAGTTTTAACCCACCATTAGCTCCTCAGGAGAAAGATGAGGCTTTCTGCTCCCTGGAAGATTTAAAGCCTTGGAAACCCTATATACAGAGTCACTATGAGTTAGAACCCACTCTCCAGTACTTAGCAGCAACAACAAAGTACTTGCGTATTTCTCATAGCTGAACTACCAAAGTGACCCTAGACAATTTTGGGGAAGCAGAGAGAGGCAGCTTTGCCCTGGGGCTGAGCACAGTTGAAAAATGGATTAAAGTCACTTCCCTAGCCAACCTCTCAAAAACTTCCCTGGGCGTGCCCCTTAATTAAGATTGGGGTACCAGGGCCACATGGTCGGTGGACCCAAGAACTAATCCTGTAAATTTTGCTAATCTGCAATAGTGTACAATTCCTTTCCCCAGTCTGTAGTCTGGCCTGCAACTGTAATGAACTGCTAGTTTTGGTTTTGCAATGATATTCTTTTGTTCCCTGTGCTCTATAAATTGACTACTTGGATGTGAATTCTTTGCACATAATTATGGCCTCATGCTGATGGCCTCCTTCACCCACATGATCTGTTTTAGTCTCTGTCTTGTCTTTGTCCTGTTTGTTGTTGTTGTTATGTGCTGTGGAATTGGTTCCGACCAATAGCGACCCTGTACAGGGTTTCAAAGGCTGTAAATCTTTATGGGAGCAGAAAGCCTCATCTTTTACCCACAGCCTGTTTAAGATGTACTAAAAGGGTATTTGTAAAATCCATTTGAATTTGGAGTCCTTTTTCCCCCTACAATATGTGCAACACGTTCTCTTTGCTTTGGTTTTATCATTGAATAAACTTGAGGTTTTGTCTTGCTGTTATTAGCCAATTAAAACGAAGTAGACACTGGGAGCAAGAGAAACAGAAAGGGGATTTTATTGCCTGTGCAGGAACAGTATGAGGTCATGCCCAAAATACTGCAGGGCTCCCTGAATTGGGATACCCTTGGATTTCTAGGATTCTTACTTCTTTCTGCACCTCCCTGCCAGTAACTTGCCTCTGTCCATAAATGGAAGTCTGGCTGTCAATTCATGTTCACCTGGATATTCTCTTGCTACACCCGCACTTCTAATATGGGTCTAGGGAGGACAGTGAGTCAGATAATATGATCCTTCCAGTTGAAAGATACTAGTGTCCGTACTACACATGCTTTTGGATATGGTTCCAGAGGGAGGGACCCTGTGGTTACTCTTTGCAGAAGGGTCTTGGGATGGAATGCTGATAATAGGTTGCTGGTACAGCTGGCAAGCTGAAAGAATTTGATAATAGAAGGGTGGAAAGCAGAGACACATTCCAAGGAGGAAGTAACAGAAAAAGGAATATTGGCCAAAGGGTTTCAGTTTCACAAGATGCGCCTTCAAGAGCATTGCAGTCTTTGACTTTAGCTGGAAGTGAGTTCCTTAAAACAAAATTTCACTATACTGTCCTATGAGTTGGAACTGACTCAAAGGCACTTAACAACACCACCCTTCCTTTCCGTATTCAGAAATCCACCACAGGTCAAAATTAACCATTTCAAAATGCTATCCTTTCCTCCCAATAGGATTTATAAGAAAGAGAAAGACACAGAGCCTTAACAAAGATAAAAAGAGACCTCACTGAACCCAGTATTTTGAACTGGGCTTTAAAAATATATATATCTCTATTAGTTATCTGGAGTCCTGGTGTGGGGCTGAGGGTTAGTGCCCTGGACTGCAAAGTCAGTTTGAACTGCAAGATTGACAGTTCAAGCTTACCAGCTTCTCTTTGGAAACCCTATACAGAGTCACTATGGATTGGAACTGACGCAATGGCAATTAACAACAACAACCTGGAGTCCTGATATGGCAAACCCACCAGCTACTCTTCAGAAACTCTATACAGGGTGGCTACGAGTCAGAAGTGACTCAACGGCACATAACACTAGCAACAATTAGTTGTTTAAGGATTCCTGGTGGTGCTGTGGTTTAAGCATCAGGCTGCTAACTGAAAGATTGGTGGTTCCAGCCCACTCCATGAGAATAAGATGAGGCAATCGGCTTCTGTAAAGATTTACATACAGCCTTAGAAACCTTACAGAGCAAGTTTACTGTGATCTAATTGTCTGATCACTAGTTATCTAATAGTCTGAAATTGGACTGCAGCAGATACTAGTTATCTAATAGTCTGAAATTGGACTGCGGTAGATACTAGTTATTTAATAGTCTGAAATTGGACTGAAATAGATACTAGTTATCTAGTAGTCTGAAATTGGACTGCAGCAGATACTAGTTATCTAGTAGTCTGAAATTGGACTTCAGCAGATACTAGTTATCTAGTAGTCTGAAATTGGACTGCAGTAGATACTAGTTATCTAGTAGTCTGAAATTGGACTTCAGTAGATACTAGTTATCTCATAGTCTGAAATTGGACTGCAGTAGATAGTAGTTATCTAATAGTCTGAAATTGGACTGCAGTAGATACTAGTTATCTAATAGTCTGAAATTGGACTGCAGTAGATACTAGTTATCTAATAGTCTGAAATTGGACTGCAGTAGATACTAGTTATCTAGTAGCAATGGGTGTGGGGGTGGTGTAGTGTTTTGTACACAGGGTCACTATGGGTTAGAACCAACTCAAAGACAGCCAACAATACTAGTTATCTATTGCATTAACAAATGACACCAAAACGTAGTATCTTAAAATAACAACCATTTATTATTTTACCCGGAGTCCTGGTGTGGCGCTGTGGGTTAATGCGACAGACTGCAAAGCCCTGTGAACTGCAAGGTCAGCGGTTCAAACTCAACAGCTGCTCTTCGGAAACCCTATACAGGGTCGCTAGGGGTTGGAATCGACTCGACGGCACTTGGCAACAACAACATTATTTTATTCCAGTCTCTGTGAGTCAGGAATTAGATGAATGGTTCTGGTTCAAGAGCTATGTTGAATAGATTTCCAGGATTCTAGTCAACATGTGGTGGTGGTGGTATGCTTGGAGTCAGTTCCCACTCATAGTAAGCCTGCATAGGGTTTCTGGGGCTGTAAATCTTTACAGGAGCGGAAAGCCTCATCTTTCTCTCATGGACCGACTGCTAGACTCGAACTGCTGACCTTATGGTCAGTTGCCCAGCTCGTAAGCCACTATGCTACCAGGGCTTCTTGAATAGAGCTGCTGTTGTTGTTGTTGTTAGGGGCCGTTGAGTCAGTTCTGACCCATAGTGACCCTGTATAGGGTTTCCGAGGAGGAGCTGGTGACCTTGAACCACCAACCTTGAGGTTCAAGCCGACTTTGCAGTCCAGCGCATTAACTCACAGCGCCACACCAGGAGCCCAGATAGAGCTGTGATGGTGGTGGTTATGTGCCATGGAGTTGGTTCCGACTCCTAGCGACCCTGTACAGGGTTTCTGAGGCTATAAATCTTTACAGGAACAGAAAGCCTCATCTTTCTTCCACGGAAGAGCTGGTAGTTTTGAACTGCTGACTTTGTGTGATCTGAAAATTGGGCTGGGACAGGAGGGTCCATTTCCAAAGCGTTTCACTCACAACCCTGCCAAGTTAGTGCTAGTTGTTGGCAGGTGGCCTCAGTTCCTCACCACATGGACTTCTCCACAGGCTACCTGAGTGTCTTAATGACATATCTGCTTGCTTCCCCCAGAGTGGATAATATGAGAACGATAGAGCAAGGAGACCGCCACAATGCTTCCAATGGCCTGATCTTGGTGGTCATTTCCACCAGATTCTTTTTGCTAGAAATGTATCAATACATTTACCCCATACTCAAGGAGAGAGGAATAGAGTTACATCTTTTGAAGGGAGAAATGTCAAAGAATTTGCGAACATATTTTTAAATCACCACAGATAAATGTTCTAGAGAAAAATGCACCCCAAATTCAGATATATTTTATAGAAACCACTTTATGAAGTGCAAACAGGAAAAAGACAAATCATCTGGAGGAGGGAGACCATTGGCATGAGGCCCTAATGGTGTCCAAAGGATTCCCAGCCATGTAGCTAATTATAGAACAAGGACAACAAAGGACATCATCATAAAATCATGATTGACAGCAAACCAATTCATCATGGTCACAGGCAGGACTACAGAATTAGGAAAGGGATCGTGATCAGGATACTTACACTATTACAGATTAGAAAACTGTGCAGGATAGGTTCTGGGACCCTCAAATCACTTTGGTCAGGGTATGACTCACGACCATGTGGCCCTGATACGTCAGTCAATTTCCATTAAGGGCACACCCAGGCAAGTCCCTGAGGGTGAGACTGCCCCTTCCTGGGCTGGCTTGTTGTTCTTGTTGTTGTGTGCTTTTGAGTTGGTTCTAACTCATAGCAACCCTGTATGGGGGTTTTGGGAGTGGTGGTGGGTTTAATTTGCCAACCTTGTTGTTGGCAGCCCAGTGCTTTCCTACAATACCACACCAGGGTTGGCTGTTGTTGTTGCTGTTTAGGTGCTGTCGAGTCCATTCCGACTCATAGTGAACGGGTGTACAAAAGAACAAGACACTGCCTCCATCTTCACAATGCTTAACATGCTTGATTGAGCCCATTGCTGCTGTCACTGTGCCAATTCATCTCATTGCGGGTTGTCCTCTTTTTTGCTTTATCAAGCATAGTCATAATCTATTTTCAAATACACTCTACTTGAGTTTTTACATTGTGGATTAATGACCAGAAAGAACTCAAATGAGGCTCAATTTATGTTAAGACTTAGAGTGTAGTTAGGGCTCCCACTGTAAACCACAGCTTTCTGTGAACCAAGTACTTAGAATTTAAGCGCTAATATGTTAATAAAGAAAAACAGTAATCAAAGCAAAGTGATGTTCAGGTTCCCAATCCCTTATCTACAACTTTCAAATCCAGAATGCTCTGAGAACTAAATGCTTGTTTGCTTTTTCATTAAGTCTGGCACTAAAATTCACTTGGTGGTTAAAATCTTACCCACATGAAGTGAATTATATTCTTTATCCTACTTATTATGAATATTCACAGTCTATTAGTCAGGGTACAGTCAGGAGACAGAAACCACCCCAGTAATTTCAACAGAGAAATTTTAACTAAAGAATTGATTG
>NW_006408589.1:6421245-6421900 GCF_000296735.1 Chrysochloris asiatica
CTCCCGTAAAGATTTGCAGCCTTGGAAACCCTGTACAGGGTTGCTATGGGTCGGAATCGACTCCACGGTGCATAACCACCACCACCACCACCATGAGACCACAAGACTGGACATTCCTTATCCCTTGTACTAAAGGGTAAAGAAAAGTGTGAAGAATACAGAAAAACAGTTGTAGGGAACACCCACTTCCTTTGGGACTGAGGTAGAATACCCAAGAAGGAAAAACATAGAAGGATCCCCATGCTCCAGACTTTACCCCAAAGTTAAAAGTTTGACTTCATTGTAGAATGTGATTATAGTTCATGGATGGTGGTTACCTACCAGCCACCTGTGAATGTCCCAGCCACCTGTGGCGGGCTGGGGGTAGGGAGGATGGTCCTGTATGTCATTCACTGTTGTATGCCAAGAGGCAAGAAGGAAAAGAACCCATGCTGGAGCCTGAAAGAGAAGCTTTTTCATGATGTTGAGTTCCTCTAGGGTTGCCTACTCACAAGATTTAACACTGTGTCAGACAGCAGACAAGAAATGTCTACGGGGTCCAGTTCGGCAACTCAAAATATGACAGAGCGTGTAAATGGGACTGAGAGGCTACAAACGGATAATTCTGTTGTTGTTGTTTGGTGTAATCAAGTTAGCTCCAACTCATAGTGACCCC
>NW_006408589.1:6433165-6451923 GCF_000296735.1 Chrysochloris asiatica
TGAAGGCACTGGCAAAGAACAAGACACCAGGAATTGATGGAATAAAAATTGGAATCTTTCAATAAAGTGAGGTGGCACTCACTCATCTATGGCAAGAAATTTGGAAGACAATTATCTGGCCAACTGATTGGAAGAGATCCGTATTTGTGCCCATTCCAAAGAGAGGTGTGTGGAAATCATCAGACAGTATCTTTGATATCCCATGCAAGAAAAGTTTTACTAAAGATAATAAAGAAACGGCTGCAACCATACATTGACAGAGAACTTCCAGAGGTTCAAGCCAGAAGAGGCTGTGGAATGAGGAATGTCATTGCTGATGTCCGATGAATCTTGGCTGAAAGCAGAGAATATCAGAAAGATGTTTACCTGTGCCTTATTGATATGCAAAGGCCTTCAACTGTGTAGATCATGACAAGGTATGGACAACATTGCGAAGTGTGAGTATCCCAGAACTGTTCATTGTGCTCATGAGGAACCTGTATGTAGACTAAGAGGCAGTTGTTCGTATAGAACATGGGAACGTTGAATGGTTTAAAATTAGGAAAGGTGCGCAACAGAGTTTTATTCTTTCACCATACTTATTCAACCTGTGTGTTGAGCAAATAATCCGATAAACTAGGTTATATAAAGAAAAACGTGGCATCAGGATTGGAGGAAGACTCATGAACAACCTGTGATATGCAGATGATACAACCTTGCTTGCTGAAAGTGAAGAGGACTTAAAATACTTACTGATGAAGATCAAAGTCCACCGCCTTCAGTATGGGTTGCATCTCAATGTAAAGAAAACAAAATTCCTCACCACTGGACCAGTCAACAACATTCTTATCAACGGAGAAACGATTGGAGTTGTCAAAGACTTCATTTTTCTTGGATCAACCATCAACACTCATGGAAGCAGCAGTCAAGAAATCAAACAACATATTGTATTAGGCAAGTCTGCTACATAAGACCTTTTTAAAGTGTTGAAGAGTAAAGATGTCAGCTTGAGGACTAAAGTACACCTGACCCAAGCCATGGTATTTTCAATAACCTCATATGCATGTGAAAGTTGGACAGTGAATAAGGAAGATTGTAGAAGAATTGATGCATTTGAGTAATGACCTTGGAGTAGAATATTGAAGGTACCATGGGCTGCCAAAAGAACCAACATATCTGTGTTGGAAGAAGTGCAGCCAGAGTGCTCTTTGGAGGACAGGATAGCCAGACTTTGTCTCTCATCTCATTCAGAGATACTGATAGGAGGGACCAGTCACTGGAGAAAGATATCACTTTTAGTAATGTGGAGTGTCAGTGAAAGAGGAAAACCCCCAACAAGATGGATTGGCAAAGTGGCAGCATCAATGGGCTCAAATGTGACAACAATTGTAAGGTTGGTCCAGGACTGGGCAGTGTTTCTTCCTGTTGTGCATAGGGTAGCAATGGGTTGGTATCAACTCGATGGCACCTAACAATAACAATGAATGGAATAAAACAAGTTATTTGCTTTATGTCAAGAAGGTTGTAGTAATTGTTGTTAAGTGCTGTCTAATCTGTTCTAACTCACAGCGACCCTGTTTAGGGTTTCTGAGGAGTGGCTGCCGAGTCTGAATCACTGACCTTGCAGTTCAAACCGACCTTGTGGTCCAGTTGCTGCCATGCAGATTCAGTATAGTCAGATATTCTAAGTTTTTAAGAGAAGTTGGAAATTCTGATTTTTAAAATGTTGTCAAAACTGTAGTATAATAAACATATTGTTGGTGTTGGTGTTAGGTTCTGTGGAGTCAGTTCCTATTCACAAGAGCCCTTTTTACACCACAATGAAAGACTGCCTGGGCTTACACCAATTTACTCATTGTTGTGTTTGAGCCCAGTGTAGTACTTTGTCAATCCTTCTCCTTGAGGATCTTCCTCTTTTTAGTGGACTTCAAGCACATAATGATTAAGAAAAAAGATTACAGCTTTCAGTATGGATACACCTCAACATAAAGAAAACAAAAATCCTCACAACTGGACTAGTAAGTAACATCATGATAAATGGAGAAAAGATAGGATTTGTTAAGGATTTCATCTTACTTGGATCCACATCCATCCAAGCAGCAGCCAAAAAAATCAAAGGATGAATTGCATTTGACAAATATGCTGCACAAGACTTCTTTGAAGTGTTAAAAACAAAGATATCTCTTTGAGGAGTAAGGTAAAACTGAGCCAATTCATGGTATTTTCAATCACCTAATATGCATGTGAAAACTAGACAATGAATAAAGAATAATAGAGAAGAATCGAAGCATTTCAGTTATAGTGTTATGGAAGAACATTTGAAGTCCTGGCATGGCCCTGTAGGATAAGTATTGGAGTGCTAAATGCAAGGTTGGTGGTTCAAATCCACCAGTTGCTCCTCAGAAATTCTGCATGGTGTGGCTATGAGTCTGAACCAACTGGATAGCACTTAACAACAACAACATGGATTGTCAAAAGAATAAACCAATCTGTGTTGGAAGAAATGCAGCCAGAATGCTTTTTAGAAGAGACGATAATGAGACCACTTTTTCCTTATTTAATCTCTTATTATCTGATTTGTCAGTGCTCTATCTTCTGATTCACATCTAGTACAATCACATCTAGTACAATAGACAACAATCTTATTCTATTTTTATCTCTCTCCTATGTCCTGCCATTTAATTTCTTGGCTGCTGCTTCAATGGGCATCCATTGTGGATCCAAGTAAAATGAAATCCTTGACAACGTCTATCTTTTTTTGGTTTATTATGATGTTGCTTACTGGTCCAATTGTGAGGATTTTTGTTTTCTTTATGCTGAGGTGTAATCCATATTGAAGGCTGTAATCTTTTTTATCATTAAGTGCTTGAAGTCCTTTTTATTTTCAGCAAGAATGGTTGTGTCATCTGCATATCACAGGTTTTTAAGGATTCTTCCTCTAATTCTGATGCTGTGTTCTTCACAGTTCAGTTTCTCAGATTATTTGTTAGCAAACAGATTGAATAAATCTGATGGGGATATAACTTGATACACACTTTTCCTGATTTTAAACTAGACAGTTTCCCCTTGTTCTATTTAAATGATTGCCTCTTGGTCTATGTATAGATTTCACATGAGCACAATGAAGTATTCTGGAATTCCTATTTTTCACAGTGTTGTCAACAATTTATGATCCATAGAATTGAATATTTTTGCATTGTTAATAAAACACAAGCAAACATCTTTCTGGTATCCTCTGCTTTCAGCCAAGATTCATCTGATGTCAGCAATGATATCCCTCATTTCCTCTTCTGAATCTAGCTTTTGAATCTAGCTTGAATGTCTGGCAGCTCTCAGTTGATATATTGCTGCAACCATTTTAAAATTATCTTCAGCAGAACTTTACTTGTGTGTGATATTAATGAAAATTATTTTAATGATTTCCATATTTGGTAACATCACTTTTCTAAGAAATGGTTGTAAATATGCATCACTTCCAGTTGGTTGACCAGGTAGCTGTCTTCCAAGTTTCTTGGCATAGACCAGTGACTGCTTGCAGTGTGGCATTTGTTGAAACATCTGTCACTTCCTGGAACCTTGTTTTTTGATAATGCCTCCAATGAAGCTTGAACTTCTTCCGTAATTACTATCAGTTCTTGATCGTAGCCTACCTCCGGAGATGGTTGAACAAATGGTGATGATGGTGGTGGTATGCCGTGGAGTCAGTTAGAACTCATCAAGACTCTGTATAGAGTTCCCGAAGCTATATATCTGCATGGGAGCAGAAAGCCTCATCTTTCTCTTGTAGAGCAACTGGTAGACTCAAACTACTGGCCCTGTGGTTAGGAGCCCAGCTCATAATCCACTATGCTACCAGGGAGGATTTTATTCAATACGTTACTCTTAACCTACTCTTTAAGGCTAGGTCTTGGGACCTTGGAAGTCTTTATTGCTTGTTAATTGGTTGTTGTTGTCAAGTGCTATTGAGTTGGTTGCAATTCATAGCCATCTTGTACGTCTTTATGGGAGCAGAAAGTTTCATCTTTCTCCCACGAAACAGCTGGCAGGCTCGAACTGTGATTTTGCAGTCCAGTGCTTATTGTATGGAGCCACATTAGTGGCTCCCAATAAATCACGTTTCTCTGCTTTCAGACCCTTGTAAAGTCTCTTTTTACCAGACCCTGAATTTGGACATATGGCTTTCTTTGGCCAGTTGGGCATTAGCAAGTATGGTGCAAACAAGTTTGTTCAACTTTTACTTACTGGGGCTTGCTTCCTCTTGGAAGCTAGTCAACATCCAATAAAGACGCTTGAGTTGGGTAACAAATGGAAAGAAACCACTTGAGGAGAGTCACTTGAGAATAAGAGGTCATTTTGAATCAGCTTCTAGTTGAATGCAATGCAGTCACATGAGTAACCTCAGTAACTGCTCAATCAACCTACACAATTGCAAAAAAATAACAAACCATTGTTATTTTAAACCAGTAGGAGTCCCTGGGCAGTACAAATGGTTAATGCACTGCTAAGTGAAAGGTTGGGAATTCAGGGCCATCTAGAGGAAGATACGCTTCTGAAAACTCAGCCACTGAAAGCCCTATGGACCACATTCTACTCTGACACACATGGGGTCACCATGGCAACTAGCTTTTATTTTAAACCACAATAGGTAACTGACACAGAGGTAATTTATTCTAACCCCCTTGTTTTACTTACAAAGGTTCCAAGGCCCAGAGAGGGAAAGAGGCCTGGTGAAATTCATATAGTAAGATAGGGGCAATCACTTAATTCTGTGACCTTTTTTTCTTTTGCATCGCTGTCTACTGGAAAACACTAGATAAGGGTTATGAAAATTCAAACCCTACCTTCAGATGGGTGTCCTGGTGTGTGGCACTGTGGGTTAATGTGCTAGATGGCATAGTTGGTTTGAACTGACAGGTTGGCGGAAACCCTACACAGGGTTGCTATGGGTCAGAACTGATTCAACAGCATTTAACAACAACAACCGTTAGATACCATACATTGTGTCCTAACTGCATAAAAATTATTTTATACAAGCATAGACATTACTGTAACAATTTTATCCTTGGAAGTGAAAAGATTCCTAGGTCATGTTGTTGCCTCACGTTATAGTTGCAGAAAATGCAAAAACACTTGGGAAAGAGAAAAGCTTCCAGGTGGGGCAAACGGGGGCAAAGTTATGAAAACTTAGCTGTAACCAAGCATCGTGAGAGAAAGAGTCGCTGGGTTTAGAGGCTTAGAGCCATAGCCTTGGAGGACACCGTGGTCAACTGGCATAACACAGTCCAGAGAAACAATGTTCTCCAACTCTGGTGAGCAGCAATTGGGGTCTTAAAAGCTCATGAGTAAACAACAATCTTTGTCAAAGCCAAATCTGTATGTATATTATACACATCCTACACTCTTAAATATTCCTTCAATGAGGTGGAATGGAAAGATGTGTAGGATGAGATTATTAAGTTGTTCTTTATTTGATCTTGCATAGTTTTCTAAAGTAAGAAGTATCAACTTTACCATTAAAAAAATAAAGATTAAAAAAAAAATGCTCATGATTAGCCATCTAAAGTACAACTATTGGTCTCTCCCTGCTTGGAGCAAAGAAGACTGATAAAAATTGAAGACACATGAAACCAACTAGACCATTGGACTAACAGACAACATTAACGTCAGTTTCCATAACCCTGAGACCAGAAGAACTAGATAGTACCTGGCTATCACTACCAACTGTTCTGAAAGGGATCACATTAGAAGGTCGTGCATAGAGAGGGAGAAAAATGTGTAACAAAACTCAAAATAATAAAGAAGACAAAGCTTATTAGTTAGATAGACTGGTAGAATCTCTGAGACTATTGCCTTAGACATCCTTCAGGTCTGACTGAAACTGAACTCACCTGAGGCTCAATTTTCAGCCAAACAATAGGTCTTTAAGGGGAACAATAACCCTAGTGAGGTAAACACACCTTAGAATAATCAACCATTTGAGAACTACAGGGGAGCATTTACCCGAGGACACAGTTTAGAACTGTTGGGAAAGAAGGAGAAATGGAAGAAGTGGGATAAGTGATCTTACATTGAGTGGACTGTAATCAGTGAGATAAAACAAAATGTGTATGAATTGTTGAATGGAAAATGGAAGATTTGTTCTGTCAATTTTCACCCAATGCATAATGAAAAAAAAATAAAAGAAAAAGAATAAAAGCCTCTGGCATTTGGAAGCTGGTGTGGTACAATCAGTCAGGCCATGATGATGATACTAGACAACTGTCTGGCATTCTCAGGTAGGCCTGTGTTCTCCTGTTGAACATATCCAATTTCACATAACATAAACTTCAGATGGAGTCCTGGTGTGGTGCTGTGGGTTAATGCGCCAGACTGCAAAGCCATTTGAACTGCAAGGTTGGCGGTTCAAGCTCACCAGCTGCTCCTCGGAAACCCTATACAGGGTCGCTATGGGTTGGAACCGACCTGAAGACACTTAACAACAACAACACAACAAACTTCAGATAAGGCCACTCCGTGACCATGATAATCAATACAAAAATAAGACCCCCTCCATAATCATGTCTGAATACAGATAAAACATTAACGTTGTCCAAACCACAAACATGACTGAACATTCCTCCTCCTTGCTAGCAACTGTTGCTTATCAATAATAGCTTTAGTCTCAGTCTAGGGTTTCCCTTCGTCCAGATAAGATTTATTGAGATGCCTAATAATAGAATTACTCTCATTTCTTGACAGCAGCCCATTCAGACATCTAAATCACCTAACCCAATCCTTACTGAGATACCCTTAGTTTCCTATGGTGGATAGTCTCCCTCACTGCAAGGAGTAATAAACCCAACCTAATCAACTATGAGTGTGTTCCTGGTTTCTTGTGGTCTGTGGCTAGTGGGCAATGGCAGACCCGATCATGTGTACACTGAGTAAGAGACTGAATTCAAGGGAAGGTGTCTCCAGGTTTCCAGCTGTGTTCCTTTTTTTTTTTTTTTTACCGCCTACCACTCTTTTTTATTTTATTTTTTAACTTTTTATTCTGAATTGAAAGTTTACAGACAAGATCATCAGTTTTACATTCAACAAATTGAATACTTTGTTTCATCTCAATGATTACACTCCCCTTCCAATAACAAGTTACTCTACTTCCTCCACATTTACATCTTATATTTCACAAATGAACAAAGCAAAAATATTTGATGTACACATACAAAACAAAAAAATGCATTCATTTATATTCTGCCAGCCAGCCTCCTGCCCGCAGGCACACAGTCTTATTCAGTCCATGGGACTAGAGCCCGCAGCTGCACTGTCTCTCTATGCCACCACCTCTGCCACCGTCTCTGTGGTAACTGCTTTTCTAGGTGGGATCTCACACTTCACTCATGTGCTTCCTTCTTGATGGTCCTGAGATCATCTGTTCCTGAACTGAAAGATTAACTACTCCCCCTTTTAGTTGCACATCTTCTACAATTACATTTGTGACAATCACAATTAATCCTGCTAGCAATTACTCACAACTGAATCAAAAACCGATCCCCATCATCCGCCATCTCCTTGAACCAGATGCATTTGGAAAAGAGGAAAAGTATTCAGTAGGGATTCTACCTTACCTCCCTCATTCTGAAACTAAGCACACTAATCAAAGTTTGTAAACTGGCCACTTCATAGCTTTATAGCCCCCTCATTTTGACAGCCAATATCCCAACTGCCCATCACTATCCACCACTGTCTGTCAGTTTGTCGTACTGTGGTGGCTTGTGAGTTGCTGTGATTCTGGAAGCTATGCCACAGGTATTTTAAATGCCAGCTGGGTCACCATGGTAGACAGGTTTCAGATGAGCCTCCACACGAAGACAGACCAGGAAGAAGTGACAAACTACTTCTGAATATTTAGTCACTGAAAATCTTATGAATAGCAGAGAAACACTGTCAGATATAGTGCCAGAAAATGAGGCCCTCAGGTTGGAAGGCACTCAAAAGGTGACTGAGGAAGAGCTGCTTCCTCAAAGTAGAGTTGATAGTAATGACGTGAATGGAGTAAAGCCCATGGGAGGAAACACCTCAGGACCTTCATCTGCTGATGGGGCACTCAATCAGAACACAGAATGTACAACGTATGAATGTAGGAAAATTGGAAATTGTCAACAATGAAATGGAACGCATAAACATCAATATCTTAGGCATTAGTGAGCTGAAATGGACTGGTATTGGCCATTTTGAATCTGAAAACTACATGGTTTACTATGCCGGGAATGACAAATTAAAGAGGGATGGTGCTGCATTCATTGTCAAAATGAACATATCCAGAGCAGTCATGAGTTACAATGCTGTCTTTGATAGCAAAATATCCATGCACCTACGGGGAAGACCTGGTGTGGCACTGTGGGTTAATGTGCCAGCTGTTTGAACTGCAAGGTTCAGGCTCACAAGCTGCTACTCGGAAATCCTGTACAGGGTCGTTATGGGTCGGAATCGACTCCACGGCACTTCACAACAACAATAACAACAAGGAAGACCAGTTAATACCACTATTATTCAAATTCATGCACCAACCACTAAAGCCAGTGAGGATGAAATAGAAGAATTCTACCAGCTTCTTCAACCGGAAATTGATCAAACATGAAATCAAGATGTATTGATCATTACTGGTGATTGGAAAACAAAGGTTGGGAACAAAGAGGAAGGATCAGTAGTTGTAAAATATGGCCTAGGTAATAGAAATGCTGCTGGAGATTGCATGATAGAATTCTGCACAATCAATGATTTGTTCATTTCAAATACCTTCTTTAGACAGCATAACAGACAATTATACACATGGACCTCACCAGATGGAATACACAGAAATCAAATTGACCACATCTGTGGAAACAGACAATAGAAAAGCTCCATAACATCAGTCAAAACAAGGCCAGGGGCAGATTGTGGAACAGACCATAAATCGCTCATGTGCAAATTCAAACTGAAGCTGAAGAAAATGAAAACAAGTCCATGAGAGACAAAATAAGACCTTGAATATATCCCATCTGAATTTTGAGATCATCTGAAGAATTTGTTACATTAAACACTAAAAACCAAATACCAGAAGACTTGTGGGATGACATCAAGAACACAATACATGAAGAAAGCAAAAAGACATTGAGAAGGCAAGAAAGAAGGAAAAGATCAAAATAGGTGTCAGAAGAGACACTGAAACTCGCTCTCCAGCAGATGCTAAAGCAAATGGAAGAAATGAGGAGGTCCAAGAGCTGAACAGAAAATTTCAAAGGTCTGCTCGAGAAGACAAGGTCAATATTACATTGAAATGTGCAAAGCTCTGGAGTCAGAATACCAAAAGGGAAGAACACGGCTCAGCATTTCTCAAGTTGGGGAACTGAAGAAAAAATTCAAGCCTTGACTTTAATTATTGAAGGATTCTCTGGGCAGATTATTAAATGATGAAGAAAGCATCAAAAGAAGATGGAGGGAATACACACAGTCACTGTACCAGAAGGAAATTGTTGATGTTCAACCATTTCCAGAGTTAGTATATGATGAAGAGCCAATGATATTGGAGGAGAAAGTCCAAAGTGCCTTGAAGGAATTGGAAAGAACAAGGCACCAGGAACTGATGGCATAAAAATTGAAATCTTTCAAGAAAGTGAGGCAGCACTGGAGGCACTCACTCATCTATGGCAAGAAATTTGGAAGACAACTATCTGCCAACTGATTGGAAAAGATCCGTATTTGTGCCCATTCCAAAGAGAGGTAACCCAATGGAATGTGGAAATCATAGGACAATATCTTTGATAACCCATGCGAAAGAAAGATGAGGCATTCTGCTCCCGTAAAGATTTACAGCCTTGGAAACCCTGTACAGGGTCACTACAAGTTGGAACCGACTCCACAGCACACAGTCGCCACCACCAATACAGAAATGGCTGCACGCATACATTGACAGAAAACTTCCAGAGGTTCAAGCCGGATTCAGAAGAGGCCATGGAACAAGGGATATCACTGTTGATGTCTGATGGATCTTGGCTGAAAGCAGAGAATATTAGAAAGATGTTTACCTATGCTTTATTGAAAGCAAAGGTTTTCAATTGTGTGGATCATGACAAGCTAAGGACAACATTGCGAAGTATGAGTGTTCTGGAACACTTAATTGTGCTCATGAGGAATCTGTACATGGACCAAGAGGCAGTTGTCAGAACAGATCATGGGAACATTGAATGGTTTAAAATAAAGAAAGGTGTGCAAAAGGGTTGTATTCTTGCACCATACTTATTCAACTTGTATGCTGAGCAAATAATCCAAGAAGCTAGGTTATATGAAGAAAAACGTGGCATCAGGATTGGAGGAATACTCACTAACAGCCTGTGATATGCAGATGATACAACCTTGCTTGCTGAAAGTGAAGAGGACTTAAAATATTTACTGATGAAGATCAAAGACCACAGCCTTAGGGTATGGATTATATCTCAATGTAAACAAAACAAAAATCCTCACCAATGAACCAGTAAACAACATTCTGATCAACTGAGATAATATTGAAGTTGTGAATGACTTCATTCTTCTTGGATCAACTATCAACACTCAAGGAAGCAGCAGTCAAGAAATCAAAGGACATGTTTCATTAGGCATGTCTACTGCAAAAGATCTTTTTAAAGTGTTGAAGAGCAAAGATGTCAGCTTGAAGACTAAGGTGCGCCTGACCTAAGCCATGGTATTTTCAATAACCTCACATGCATGCGAAAGCTGAACAGTGAATAAGGAAGACCGTAGAAGAATTGATGCTTTTGAGTTATGTTGCTGGAGAAGACTATTGAAAGAGCCATGGGCTGCCAAAAGAACTAACAGATCTCTGTTGGAAGAAGTGCAGCCAGAGTGCTCCTTGGAGGCTAGGATGGCCAAACTTCGTCTCTCATACTTCGGACATATTGTCAGGAGGGACCGGTTGCTGGAGAAGGATATCATGTTTGGTAAGGTGGAGGGTCAGAGAAAAAGAGGAAGACCCCCAGCGAGATAGATTGGCAAAGTGGCAGCATCAATGGGTTCCAGCATGGCAACAATTGGGAGGTTGGCCCAGGACCAGGCAGTGTTTTGTTCTGTTGCTCATAGGGTCGCTGTGAGTTGGTACCGACTTGCTGGCACCTAACAACAACAAGAACATTAACCCAGTACACCGAGAGAGCAAGCTTGTGTTTTGATATGAACAATCCTTCCATTCTAGTTGGAATTTTGAGCAACTGCATCCATAAGCAAAAGTCCAGTCATCAAATTGTAGCAATTACACTAGTTCCCAGTATCAAACTTCTTTCTTTTCATGTGGTCTAGTTCTGGTCAACTAGCATCCAAGCTAGGTCACATGGGTACCAGTTGCAAGCATGGGAGTTCATATACACCTTTCTGAACTTCAGACCAGCCGGCATTTCACTCTCCACTTTACCCCCCAGGGGTTAAGTCAGTGTTCAGGGGCTCAGGAGTTCACATACCTCCCTAAACTTCAGACAAGCCAGCACTTCCTCTTCTCTCTCTCATCTCAAGATCAATGGGTGTCAGAGGAACATGGCCAGACTCAGCCCATTCTTCATTGCTGAAGTTCCCCCACTTCCACTCATAAGTAGACCCAGGTGGTCACTGGTAAGCATACTTGACTACTAAAGGACTCCCTTTAAGTTTGTTTTAGAAGGGGGTTTTCCCTGATAGTCTGACTTTTCTTGCCTTGATGCCTCCAAAGCAAACTAGTTGCTTAATAATTCAAACAGCTAAACAGTCTGCTTTTTTTCCTACAGGTCTTTTTTCAATAACAATCTTCTGTTCTCCCAGAAGTTCTGGGTTGGTCTGCATGTCTGTTAAATTTTTAAGAAGGTTCTGGGTGGGACTCAGGATTCCACCTAAGGTCTCATATTCTGCAAAGGTTTAAGAAGTCTATTTCCCTGGGCAAATCCTAATTTCCCATATCCCATCAGTTATAGGCTTATAAGCTTTCTTTAATAATTACCAATATTCATTTCTATTGCACATACATTTCTCCCTACAACAACTATTTTACAATAGTGTTGTTGTTGTTGTTAAGTGCCATCGAGTCGGTTCCGACCCATAGCGACCCTGTGCAGGGTTTCCGAGGGTGTAAATCTTTACGGGAGTAGAAAGCCTCATCTTTCTCCCGTGGAGCGGCTGGTAGTTTCGAACCGCTGACCTTAAGGTTCACAGCCCGATTCGTAACCACTACGCTACCAGAGCTCCTTATTTTACAATAGTAGACTGGGGAAAACAATATCCATAAGACAGTCGAATACATTAAGTGTTTTCTCCCTTCCTTTACTCATTTAGCCTCGTCTTGATCCATGTAGCTACTCACAGAACACTGTTGTTCCAAGGTTGTGTATAAATCATATTATTTACCTCTATCTGATTTAGCCCATGCATACCTCCTTAAGTCTACCCCAGTCTTCACTGTTCATCTGTCACCCTCCCTCTTCTTGTGCATTGCTCTCCGCCTCCTTGTATATTGCCTTCCCTGTCACCTGAGCTAACATGTGCCTATACTTTCATAACCAGTGAATTATTCTCCCCTCCCTCCCAGCCCTGGTAACCATCAAAGAATGTTTCTGTTAGTATGGAAATCTTTTCTTAAGTTTTTACAATATTTGTTCTTTGGTGATTGACTAATTTCACTCAGCATAATGTCCTCCAGGTTCATTCATGTTATGAGGGGTTTTGCAGATTCATTGTCATTCTTCAAAGTTGCACAAAATTCCATTTTGTGTATGTACCAAAGTTTATCCATTGTTCCACTGATGGGAACTTAGGCTGTCTCCATCTTTCTGCTATTGTGAATAGTGTTGCAATGAACATTGGTGTGCATATATGTACTTGTGTCCTGGTTCGTATTTCTTGTAGGTATATACCAAATAGAAAGATTGCTAAGGAGTTGTGGTAGTGTAGTGGTTATAAGTCGGGCTGCTAACCTTAAGACCCTCAGTTTGAAACTACCGGTGGTTTCATGGGAGAAACACGAGGCTTTCTGTTCTTGTAAAGTTACAGCCTTGGAGACACTATTCAGGGACACTATGAGTCAGAATTGACTCCAAGGCACACCACCACCACCACCACCATCACCACCGCTAGGACTACCACCAGAGGGATTTCTGGGTCATAAAGTATTTCTGTTTCCAACTTTCTGAGGAAACACAGAGCAGATGAACCATTTTATAGTCCCACCAGCAATGTAGAATGGTTCCAGTCTTTCCCTATTTCTTTTCTGTTTTTTTAAAATTTTCTTTTAATGCTGGTGTGAGATGATATCTCATTGTTGGTTTGATTTGCGTCTCTCTAATGGCTAATGGTACTTAACAACAATGGCTAATGGTTAATGGCGCATACTACTACCCCCATCACCAATGGCTAATGGGACTCCTGGTGTGGTGCTATAAGATAAGCAAGGACTGGGAATCAGAAAGCCAGCGGTTTAAACTCACTAGTTGCTTCTCGAAAACAGTATACAGGGTTGCTATAAGTAGGTACTGACTCAATGGCACTTATCAACAACAATAATGGCTAATGATGATGAACATTTCTTCACTGGCTACCTGAATGTCTTCCTTGGTGAAGTGTCTGTCTGTTCATGTCCTATGCCCGTTTTTAAAATGGGTGTTCATTTTTTTCTTGTGGAGGTGTTGTAGTTTTCTGTAAATTTTAGATATTAGTCCTTTGTCTGATATATTGTTGCAAAAATTTTTTTCCTAGTCTATGGGCTCCCTTTTTACTATTTAGGTGAAATCTTTTGATGCACATATGTTTCTAATTTTTAGGAAGTTCCAGTCATGTATTTTGTTTTCTGTTTGTGACATTTGATACTGTATATATGTCATATATTACACCCCTAAGTTTGTCCTTATTTTTTCACTGATAAGTTTTATAGTTCTAGGTTTTATATTTAGGTCTTTAATTCATGTTGAGTTTATTTTTGTATATGGCGTGAGGTATGGCTCTTGTTTCATTCTTTTGCAAATCGATTTCCAGTTTTGCCAGCACCATTTATTGAAAAGACTATCTCGTTCCCATTTAATATGTTTTGGCCCTTTGTCAAAGATCAGTTGACTATATGTGGTTGGATTTACTTCTGGGTTCGTAATTGTTTCATTGATCTATGTATCTTTCATCCACCTATCACTCTTTTGATTATTATCTGTCTTCCCCTCAAGATTTTCCTTGAAAATAGGGGACTTGTGGGCCTTATCTGTCATGTTAGGAGCTGATTCCAGTGCCTAGAGTAGCTAAGCAGAGGCTGGAAGCTTAAAACATAAATATTTTCAAGACGAATAAATATTTAAGAGGGGTTCCAGATACACAAGTTCCCTTTTGTCTCTCAGCTCCTCTCAGATGGATAGCACACAGAACATCTTCATCTACCCCAATTAAATCTCCAAACCCCTCACTTCTGGGATGCCCACCTTCTTACAGCCTCCTCTCTTGCTCAAATTTCTCTTCCAAACTTGCACCTTCTCATACTTGAGCCCGAAGACCATCGCTTCCTAATGCATCCTAGAGCCAACATTACTTCTACCACCAGACACCAACGGACCTGCCATGCCTCTATCGAGGCGGCTAGTGGGAACTGAGGCCACCGAGCGCGCATGTGCGGAAACAGGCCCCGCACACACAGGATCTCTGACAAGTATTTGCCTTGGAGTTTCCGTTTGTGTCTGAGCTAGCTGCCTTGGGCTGTCAGGAAGTCGGGAAAAACTAGCCGGAAGAAGCGTCAGCGCGCTGGGCTTTTTGGGACATGTAGTCATGTCGCTCCCGAAGTCCTTCCCTGAGTGAGCCCTTAATGCTTCAGGTCGGTACATCCCACATTCACAGTTCGGTACTACTTTCAACCCAAAGTTTACTTTCGGTCTGCCAGGAGAAATTAGCCCGGTATCGGCTTCCCGTTCCCACAACGCTCTGCGGGGCCGCGGCGCCTGCTGGGAGCTGTAGTCCCCGCCCAGCGTACTGCGTTCGCCGAGGGGGAGGGCGGAGCTGCCGGCGGCCCGAGCGGGCTGGCAGCTAGAGTGGGTGCTATAGCCGCCTCTGCCGCCTCCGCCGTCGCCTCCTCCGCCGGGGCCGTTCGCTGCTGCGCGGGGAGAGCGAGGCGGGGCCGCCGGGGCCGCCATGGAGCCCGACTCGGTAATTGAGGACAAGACCATCGAGCTTATGGTGAGTGCGGCCCGCTGGACCGTCTGTTTTTCCGTCCGTCCGGCCCCAGGGCGGGCCTGCCCACCTTAACGTCCGGCGCGAGGCCGGCCCTGGCCCTTCCCCGCTGTCTCGGCCCAAACCTGGGCCTCCCGCCTCCCCTGGCCTCGGGCCCGGCGCAGCTCCTCCGGATCCCTCGAGATCTAAGGCCGGCCCTGGCCCGGCCCACTGCATTTCCCTCTCTTCTCCCCGCTCTCCCTGCCCCATCCCGTCTCCAGGCCCACCTCTAGACGATCCTCACTGGTTTATGCGCTGGCTTGAGCTCACACCACTTGCTCTAGCATCTCATTCTCTTGGTTTTTTTTTTGCTCTATTTCTCTGGCCCAGGCCCGCACCACGCTTGGAAGCCCCACTCTGGTCGAGTACGAGGTGGTAGTGGGAGGGGGTACGGAGGGAATGGTCAGGGCCTCCACGTCCTACGAGGGTTCTGGGTACCCTCTTCCTACCAGGGTCTATGTGCATGCACGGGTAGACCCCACAGCGTTGGGGGTGGGGTTGGTAGGGGGGGTGGCTCTCGGGTTTGAAGCTGAGAAGGATAAGCGGCCTTTTTCCCGGGCCCCTATGGTGTCCGGCTTCTCGGACAAAGGGTTTCCTACCCGGCGGAGATGGATGTTTGCTTAGCCAGGCCCCAGGTACTCTGGATTCCCTCCCCCAGGAAAGGGAAACCGTAACTTCACGTTTTTCCAGAGCTGCTTTGTGAAATTGGGGGTTGCCCTTACCCTGTCGTCAGTTCTTTTCTTCTCTAAAAGAAAAAAGAAGAAGAAGAAAAAAAAGACTCCTTGGCCCTTGGAGAAGTGATCTGTCTTGTATTAGAAACCAAAGGTTGCCAGACCAGACTACCGGACTGGCGGGTACCCCCAACCCCCTTTGGCCTTAGAACTTGAAGCCAGAGGAGGCTTTTAGAAACAAGAACCAAGAGAGAGTGGCCCGTAGAAGCGAGGAATTTGCTAATTGGTGGTGGATGGCTTGGTGGAAGAAATAAAACATGGCAGGTGTTACCTACCACTTTTAACACTAGGGAAATCAAACCGGGCTCTGGAGAATTGGGGGAGGAAGTCTTAGCCTCAGCGTTTGGATATTCCCAGTTCGTCTTCCGGTGGAAATCTTGACAGTTTCTTTGTATCTCCCCTAACACCGTAACGACTTCGACCCCAGGGTTGGGAGGAAAGGTGAAATAATCTATTTAACCCAGCAAAATGTTTTCCTAGCCAGATTTTCTGCCGTGTGGAAATGTTTATTGAGTCAGTGATTCCACTGGGTAGGGTCGGTGACATCAGAGCCACTTCCCCCATTTAATGCTATAAATAATAAATGGTTGGATAACTGAATGGTTTCTGTGGATGATGGTGTCTGGGGAGTTGAGAAGCATGTTTTAAAAATGGAAGTACAGTAGCATAAATGGAGAGGCAGTTTAAGATTTGCTGTCCTTTGCATAATTCAGAACTGGACTTCCCCAGCATTCTTGAAAACTAGAGAAACAAACAAGCAAAACTCGTAGTTTCTGATGTGTGTGTGTTGTATTTTCAAAGGAATACAGTCAGTTGTGGAGTTTTATTTTCACTTATTGAGTAATTTTTCCTTTTCAGCATAACATCAAATGTATTGCAGTCAGACCTTTAATAGTACCTTTTGTGATGTGAATTTAAATTAAATGTGAATTTAAATAGAGACTTAAATATTCTTAAGGATGTATTTATACAAAATTGGCTATTCTAAGTTCTTTCCACTTCACTTAAAAAATAACTACAACGTCTTTATTTTCAGTGGAATTAAAGAAATGTAGTGGGACCCAATTCACTGTTTTTGCGTTACGGTTTTTTTTTAAAAAAAGTTCTTGGTCCTAAATGTACTGCCTGCCTATGGTTACAACATACAAATTTTGATATTACATGGTAGTATTCATCTCTGATCAGAAATGACATTTCAGCCTTTCAAGGACACTATAAACTGGAATTCTTAGAACATTTAATAGAGTTTAATAGTTTTGATCTATTTTAAAATGGCTTTTCAAGACTTTGATATTCCCTGAAAGGAGGGATTATCAGTTAAGATTTAAACAACCCTTCACATAAACACATGTGCACTTACTTTAGTATGTAGATAGTATAAAGTGTTTATGAATAAACCGTGTATCAGCTGTAGGAATGAAATGCCATAAAATCAAATTGCTTGCGGCCTTCTGTAGTCTTTGCATTTTAACAACAGTTTCTAGAACTAGGTTAAATATGTATTTTTTACATAGGTCTCAAAATAACATGATTGAAAGGAGGGGAAGCAGTTAAACTGATGGTATTTTTGAAAGCCTAAAGCATGAAATATTTTTAGGTTTTATGAGTCAGCTTCAGTACTCAAATATTTGTGATTGTGTTGCCTTCACCAGTTCAGAACATAATGGTTAACAAGGTAACTTCCATTTGATGTTCCAGAATGTGCTATATTAAAAGGAAGAAAAAAACACCGGGTCTCTTAAAATCTTCATCCCGCTTGATATTTTTTTTTCTTTTTTCTGCACTTTTGATAAATTGACTAATAAGGCCAATGATAGCTGAATAATTATAACTTCAAAATAGAATCCCTGTTGTGCCTATGGTTCTCCAAAGCCTGTTCACACTGTGTCTCTGCCACCACTAATAAGAACTGGCTAAGCAGCTCACCAGCTGCTCCTTGGAAACCCTATACAGGGTCGCTATGGGTTGGAATAGACTTGAGGGCACTTAACAACAACAAGCAAAGTCTAAGGAGCTCTGGTAGCGGAGTGGTTATGAATCGGGCTGTGAACCTTAAGGTCAGCAGTTCAAAACTACCAGCTGATCCATGGGAGAAAGATGAGGCTTTCTGCTCCCTTAAAGATTTATAGCCTTGGAAACCCTGTACAGGGTCGCTATGAGTGGGTTGCGACTCCACGGCACATAATCACCACCACCAAGCAAAGCCTACTTATTGAAGCTACTATATTTACTAAAGGAATCTAATAGTTGGCTGTTTGGCCAATTTGGTTTAGGTCAGAGCTCAGCAATCTTCTCTTTAATTCTGCTTATTAAGTCCTATCAAGCCTCAAAACATTTCAGATGCCACATATTTTGATTTATATATGTATATTTCTATTATGGTGGTATGTGCTTATACAGAGTGCTTCAACTGACCTACTGCATAGGACTCAGATTTTAATAGAGACTATAAACTCTTGATTGAAACAGCTGACTTTACAATTGGTGGTGAATAATTTAACTACCAAATGACAGTCATGGCCTTGTATTGATTGGCCCAATATTGTACCCAGTTTGTGGGCCTGGCTTTTAAACTTCTGACTTTGATAAAATCAGATGTATTATTAATGAGACAGAAAAGTAATAATCCATTTGGAAAATATGCAAAGTTCACCAGGCCATGTCTAGTGCAGTAGACTTCACTGGAAAGAATTTTAAGTGTACATTATATATTATATAGTGTCTAGTCACTTTTGCAGTAGTAATATAAGTTATATATTATATAATGTCTAGTCACTTTTGCAGTAGTAATATAAGCTATATATTATATAGTGTCTAGTCGCTTTTGCAGTAGTAATA
>NW_006408589.1:6452235-6470078 GCF_000296735.1 Chrysochloris asiatica
CTTTTGCAGTAGTAATATAAGTTATATATTATATAGTGTCTAGTCGCTTTTGCAGTAGTAATATAAGTTGATGCTCAGATACTATTCCTTAGGAAGCACTCAAGAGTTGCTGATAGGAAGAGAAACATCCTCCCCTGTTAGAAGATAACAGGAATTGATATTAAAAGCTTAGCAAAGGGAATCCTGCTCCTTATGTTGGGGTGTGACCCTATCTCCTTCCTTCAATGCACAATTCATGTTCAGTTTATATTCTATTGTTAGTTGTCAAATGATTACTTTTTTTACTACTGCCCTTTTATTACTCATTTTCCTTCCCGTCTTATCATTAAGTGGCTGTATTACTTGTTGGATGAATATAGGTAAAATACATTAGACCTTCTTACGAAGTTATTGCTAACTACTGTTGAGTTGGTTCTGATTCATAGCTACCCTGTATAGAGTTTCCAGGGAGTGGCTAGTGGGTTTGAACTACCAACCTTGTGGTTAGTTTTCCTACAGCGCCATATGTATAAATGCATTTTCAGAGTTATTCAAGCACAGGCAGGCCTTGTGGCCTGCCAAGGAGGTAAAAGAAACTGATAAGTGCGTTATAGACGTTTGTTCTCTTTTTGAATCTTTTTTCCTCTTCCTGTCATTGACTTTCTAAGCTCTGTAAGTGGAATTGTGACTCTTCAAGGAATTGGATCTTACTTTGCCACCTTTGTTTGTTCTTGTCTGCATCTACTTCTAGTGGAGTCCTGGTGTGGCACTATGGGTTAATGCACTGGACTGCACAGTTGGTTTGAACTGCAAGGTTGGCAGTTCAAGCTCACTAGCTGCTCCTCAGAAACTATACAGGGTAACTATGGGTCAGAACCGACTCAAGGGCACTTAACAACAACAACAAACCTCTAATGAATGGTATGTTAACTCTCCAAATACAGATTAAAGATACCATTTTAAATAGGATCCAAATGAAATAAACCACCTATATGTTTACAGACCTCATTGACATTCTTCCATTTTTGTTTCTGATTTTGGATTAGGAATCCCGGGATAGTGCATGTGATTAAGCACTAGACTACTAAGTATAGAAGTTTGACAGTTTGAGTATAGAAAGGTTGACAGTTTGAACCTCCTCAAATGTGCCTCTGTATAAAGCACAGCCTTGAAAACTTTTTAAGTTCTATTCTGCTATACTCGGGGTTGCCATTATCAGAATTGATTTGATGCCAACTGAGATGGGGCTAGGTTGTTTACCCTTTCTGATTTGACAAGGACAAACATGTTTTTGCAGTCTCGGCACTCTTGCGCTTTGACTCCTATAGTTTACATCTTGAATACCAAGAGACTCATTAGCCTGTTCCATAGCTTCACAGAACAGCACATATATCCCCGTGAGTTTCTGCTCTGTGAGACCCCTGGGATCCTAGCTTCTATCATATAATATTTGCACTTCAAGGGAAAGAAAGCATTTCAGGTGATTCCAAGTTCTGGCTGCCTTCTGGCTTTTCCTTCCTTTTCATTTATTGTATTCTGACCAAAGCATGTGGAGGACTATTGTTCTCCAACTTCTGTTCACACATTTACTCTGCCACCATTAATAACTGACTAAGCCTATTTTTTGAAGTTACTGATATTTACCAAAGGAATCTAATAAGTTGGCTCTCTGTCCAAATTGGCTTAATTGGAACTCGGCTATCTTCTCTTCACTTTTGCTTGATTAGCCCAATCAACCCTCAAAACAATTCAAATGTCACGTCTTTTTATGTTGCTTTTTTTTTTTTTTTAAAATATTATGGTGGCAGATGCCATCTTGTGTTTGTATTTTTAGCACTGCCTACATGATATGGAGTTCTGGTGTGGCACTGTGGGTTAATTCACCAGACTGCAAAGCCATGTAAACTGCAAGGTCAGCAGTTCAAGCTCACCAGCTGCTCCTCAGAAGCCCTCTGCAGTTTCGCTATGGGTTGGAACCGACTTGATGGCACTTAACAGCAACAACAGCACATGATGATAGTTGTTAAAGGAAATGAAGGTGTTCTGACACTTTTCTTTCTTTTTAGCACCTTAATGTATTCTAAGCTTTGTAGGATAAAAGGACTGAAAGGTCAGTGGTTCAAACTCAACAGCCGCTCCTTGGAAACGCTGTATAGGGTTGCTATGAGTTGGACCTGATTTGATGGCACTTAACAGGCTTGTATTATAGCTGCCTGTTTTTGTTCCCTATTAAATGATAAACTTCTTGCAAAGGATTGGGCCTTATTCCTCTTCTTATGACACGTAACTTCTTTACACAAAGAATGCCTTCTTAGGTGTTTGGTAAATGCTGAGTTGAATTTTTCTGTTGTTTTCACACATTATTGTAGTCTGCCTGTACTTTAACCATCTTCTTTGCTGGAAATTCTCACTCCCATTCCTAACTCTCACAATACTGTAATCCTAGCTCTTGTGGGACTTGCCAGACCATCCTGTCCATGTATGTTATAAAAATTTGTGATCATGTTTAAGCTTGCCTTCTAGAGGCCGAATCTGATTGTCTTTTGGGTCTTTTATAATTACTTGCTCATGGGTGCTTGCTCACTAGATATTTTGATTGCATTAATGTTAGTTTTTAAACGCTGTGAACCTTTTTGAGATTTCAATCTGATGACTTTAAGCCAATGGTGGAGATGAAAGGAGGAGAAAGACTGGTGAGGAGGATGAGGGACCTGTGTATGGCACACAGGACTCCATAGGCGCTTGTTAACTACTGATAGAGTTTTTCATATGTACAGATGAACTTCCCTACATCCTAGAGCTGAGTGGTTAGAAAACCAAATTCCTTCTATAACTGCCACTGTGAATTTGCCAGATAGGTTCGTTTGACACTTCACCATATTTCAAGTTTGTATTATATCTAACTTTAAGTTCTATAACTTGAGAAATACCTGGGTTAGCAGACAGGACATGGGGTTTAGAGTGAGTTTACATCCCAGCTCTGTGTGACCTTAAGGAAGCTAACCTTTTTGAGGTATGGTTTCATTAGCTGTAAAAATAAGCAAACACAGGTATTGCCCCAGGTTGTTGGGATGATTATAAGAGAGATGTCAAAGGACCTTGCTGAGACTTGTCTCCCAGTAAGTGCCTGCCATGCGAACTTTCCCCATAAGGACAAGGACCATATTTCTGTAAAGCAGCATCAAGGTAGATGGTGTGAAAAAGGTTTAATTACCCCCTGAGTTGTTGGATGTATTTATTTGTATGTTTTACAGAAGTCTGAGATTCAATTGCTTTTTAGCCATATGTTTAATGGTCTGTCTTTGGGAGAAATTATGAAATCATATAGATTTCCCTCGGGAAATCCAGAGGGTACTAGTAGAATTACTATGTGCTATCAATCAAGCTCTGGTAGCGTAGCGGTTACAAATCGGGCTGCGAATCTTAAGGTCAGTGGTTCGAAACTACCAGCCGTTCCGCGAGAGAAAGATGAGGCTTTCTACTCCCGTAAAGATTTACACCCTCGGAAACCCTGTGCAGGGTCGCTATGGGTGGGAACCGACTCGACAGCACTTAACAACAACAACAAATCAATTTTGCAGAATTGGACCTGTGCCCTCTTTAAAGTACAGAATTTGGGTACAAACAGTGATGATTTGTCCATATTGACATTGAGCATTGTGATTTATGTTTATTGTTGTTGTGAGGTGTTGTCAAGTTGCTTCCGACCCATAGCGACCCTGAATAGGGTTTCTGAGGAGCGACTGGTGAGCTTGAACCACTGACCTTGCGGTTCAAACTGACTTTGCAGTCTAGCGCAATAACCCACACCACCACACGAGGATCGGCTAAATATAGACTGGGAAATTATGGGTGTTTAGTTCTTATTCTTATATTAAAATTACATTTGTAAAAATCTAATTACCTCAAAATGAACATTTAAGAAGAATCTGGTGCAGTGCCCTAGGATAAGCACTGGACTGCTAACTTCAAGGTTGGCAGTTCAAACTCATCAACTGACCACCCCCTCCCCAAAACCTTTTACAGGTCACTTTGACTTCACTTAACCATACCAGTTCCTGTAGCAAAGCTGATGGTTTTGAGATTTAACACAGTAACAAGTGAGAATCAATATAAGATTTTCTCCTGAGCTGTATTGTTTTCTTTGAATTAGTTGACAAAGGGAAAAACCTGTTGGTCAAGAATGTGCATATTGCTGTTAAGTTTCTGCTGATCACAATTGCTTAACAGGAAGTTCATCTTTGTAGTCAAATGAGAGATAGACCAGGAAGACTTGACAGTCCAGTAGGGTGTTTCTAAACCTATATGTTATTATGTTTGAACAAAACTCAAAAGATTGCAGAGTTTTGTGATGTCAGCAGGAAGCCTTTTTAGGAAATTCCCTTCCTGGGTTAATCAGTAATGAAGATCTTTACAGAATGGAAAGCTGTGAAGTAGAAACAGTGGGACATTAATATGAAAAATGGAAGAAAAGAATAGTCTCTGCTTTCCAATGTACAGATGTGCAATGTAAGTATAATGAATGTAGGGAGCCATGCTCTAATAGAAAGTCTCCCATCCATGGAAGAAAAAGAAAAATCTCAAAAATATTCTCTAGGTAAAAAGGAACAAGTAATTTTAATTTTTTTTTAAAAACAGAATTAAATTAAGAACATTTAACCAGTGCAGTGGCTCTGTAGCCTAAGCACTGGACTGTGAACCACAAAGTTGACAGTTCAAGCCCACTAGCCACTCCATGGGAGTACGATGAAGCTTTCAGCTTCTGAACACATTTACAGCTTCAGAAGTAGGGTCACTATGAGTTGGAGCATACTTGATGGCACTTAACAACCACAACCAGTTTTGGAAACTAATAATGAAATATATATTGATTCTGTGAAATGACCATTTGAGAAAGTTAAACAGAGGGGCGCAGAGGAAAGGAAGAACAGTAGTTTGGAATCTGTTCATCTTTCTATCTTCTAGCTTAAAACCTTCCACCTATGAGGTATTCATTATGTTTATTTGAAGGGAAGGAGGAAAATTAAAATACTAGTACTCAGTGGTAGAATTCTTACCCTCCATGGGGGGAGATTGGGGTTCGATTCATAGCCACTGCACCTCATGTGCAGCCACCATCTGTCTGTAGCTGGAAGCTTACATGTCTCTATGATGTTGGATGGGTTTCAGGGGAAATTCCAGATGAAAGTTGGACTAGGAAGAATGGTCTGGTGATCTGCTTCTGAAAATTAGCAACAAAATCTATATTGATCACAGTGACCTATCTGTAACCAATCATGGTGATGGTGCAGGACTGGGCAACATTTTGTTGGGTTGTGGGTGACCGGACAGCAGCTAATGGCACTACAGAGAAAGGGCCTGAAGATTTAAGAGGTCCACAAATTAGTTCTTAGCTAAGGTAGTTGTGTTTTGCTCTCTTAGTTAGTTCTGCATTTTGGTTCTAAGAGTTAAGTTGTTCTTTGAAATGCAGAGTATTGCTTTGATAGCTACATGGTATGGTGCTGTAGGATAAGCACTGGACAGCAAGATTGGTTTTAATCGCAAAGCCAATGGTTCAAACTCACCACCTGCTCCTCAGAAACCCTATACCGGGTTGCTGTAAGTCAGAAACGATTTGATGACACTTGACAATAACATAGCTTACTGGCTACTTTGATTAAAATTGGGTTTCCAGTTTATTCTTAGATTCCAGGTTATTCTAGTATTTATTCTTAGATTCACTTGCAGTGAAAAACTTGAGCATTCATTATTAGCTCGAAATTTTACTTAACATTAATCATAGACTGACATTTCAGCTTTTTAGTTGTGCTGTCTGCAATGTAAAAACCAACATCTTTAATCATTGTATATGGATATTAACACATCTTGGAATTTTAAAATAGCTTGGTTTCATTTTCAACTGGATTTAAGATTCTTTGTCATAGACACAGTCTTTGTGGCTAAAACGGAACTCTGCGCACAATTATAATGTGTTGTGTTTTTACATTAATATTGTGGGCCTTAGAATTGCTTGGTTCATTAGTGTTTTACTAATTGGCATGCTCTAGGGAGTTAGCTCTTTAAGGATGATGGTTCAACTGGTTCTGCTGTGTTTGGGTTCAGGTTTGCTGTAAAATTTACTCTTAGGATTTTGTAGTTCAACCTTTTTTAAGCTAGTTAATTTAGGACTTTTGAGAATGAACTTTGCTTTCTTCTCCTGTCCCAGGAATCAAGCCTTTTATGACCCTTGGGCTTGGGTGCCCTGAGAAAAGGGCATAAGTTCTACTGTGTAGTGATGTGGGACTTTGAGCAAGTTCTTTCTCTCTGTACATCTTAGACTTAGAGGCTGTAAGTGTAAAGGGCCTGGCTCCTTAGGAGCCCTGTAAATAAAGGTAGTTATTATTATAATTACTGCAAGGGTATTTTGACAGTAGTGTAGCAATTGAGGAAGTAGCAAATTAATGTGCAAGTAATTTCTTAGTCTTGATTTTTAAGTTTTATGTCATCTTGTTGAATGTCTTTTTTGCTTGCCCTTATAGTTTGCTTAGGATTTCAGTTTAATGGAAAAAAAAAAGGTATGGTGGAAGGAACATTGATGTAATATGAACCGGACTTACGTATTTAAAGGTGTGACCTAGTAAATTGTTTAGTACAGTTCTTTCTTGTTGGGAAATGACTGGCTGTTGTGGGGGATTGGCCTTTATGGAATAAAAAGTTAGCACTTAAATTATTTCAGTGTGCTTAAAAATACTGTTTCAACTCAGGATAGAGGATTTGAGCATTGTATATTTGATGTCTTATATGTGACAAATAAAAAGATTTCTTAGGTGCTTAAATAAATGGCTTTAGTGGGAGATATTTGAGTCCTTCCATACCATTAATTGGACTCCTGGTGTGGTGCTATAGGATCAGCACTGGACTGCGCATCACAAGGTTTGACAGTACAATCTCACTAGCCACTCTTTGGAAACCCTGTACAGGATCTCTGTGAGTCGATAGCGTTTAACAGCAACAATATCATTAACTGAGGAGCCTTAGTTGCCCAGTAGGTAATGTGCTTGACTCCTAACTGAAACGCTGGTGGTTTGAATCCACCATCTGCTCCATTGGACAAAGATGTGGAAGTCTGTTTCAGTAAAGATTTTATAGCTTTGGAAACCCTATGGGGCAGTTCTACTCTTACAGGGTCACTGTGAGTTGGAATTGGCTTGATGATAGTGGATTTAGTTCTGGTATATCGTTAATTCAGGCTGACAAACTGCTTTTGTAATGTTGGAGATATAATCGAAACTAGATAAGAAAGATCATTGTGGTTGAATGGTGTGGGACAATTTATGTGAATGGCAGGGTCAGTTTTTAGCTGCTCTTGTGCTGTTTATCATGAGCAAATAATTAATATTAGATATGTTTCTTTCTTTGCCATGTAGCTTTTCTTACCCTCTTAACACACAGGAGGTGAACCATGATGACGCAGACCTGGTATGCCAAATAGCTGATTCAGCGGTTGTAATATTTCTGTGCCTCAGATCCACCACTCCATTGACCCTTCCTTTTTGTGGTGGCACTCTATTGCCACTGGTGCCATGGTGGGTGTCTGGATTGCTTTCTGTCTTTCAACAGTTGCCGAAGTGCATGTTTGGGATTTTGTTGAAGAAAGCTGGATACAGTAAACGGAAAGAATCTTGGAAGATGCTTGACTGCTTGCTGTCTTTTCTCAGACTAGTCTGAAAGGGAATCCCCCCATTCATTCTGGATTGGTGGATCTGAAGTACAAAATATTTTCCAGGTAAGCAATTACCCTGTATTGTTTTGTTTTGTGGAATTCAGCTCATTGAAAAAAGCTTAAAAATTCTTTACTCCTTTTCCATTAGTAGGGAAAGGAGGAAATGTTAAGTAGTGCTTAGCTTGGAAGTGAAAGCATTTGTGGCAGAATTGCTTATAAAAACTTTTGAAGTGTAGTAATTTTATTGTAGGCCCAAATGATTTATGTTGTTGTTGTTAAGTGCCGTTTAGTCTATTATGAAGGAGCTCTGGTAGTATAGTGGCTATGAATCGGGCTGCTAACCTAAGGGTTAGCAGTTTGAAACTACCAGCTGTTCCGTGGGAGAAAGATGAGGCTTTCTGCTCCCGTAAAGATTTACAGCCTCAGAAACCCCGTACAGGGTCTCTATGTGTCGGAACCAACTCCATGGCACATAACAACAACAACAGCAACAATAACAACAGTCTGTTATGAAGGAGCTCTGGTAGCGTAGTGGTTATGAATCGGGCTGTGAACCTCAGGGTCAGCAGTTCGAAACTACCAGCTGTCCTGTGGGAGAAAGATGAGGCTTTCTGCTCCCATAAAGATTTACAGCCTCGGAAACCCTGTACAGGGTCGCTATGAGTCAGAGCTGACTCCACGGCACACACCCACCCACCACCACCACCATCACGTACAGTTGTTGTTAAGTGCCTCTGAGTAGGTTCTGACTCATAGTGACCCTGTATGTTTCCGAGGAGCTGCTGGTGAGTTTGAACTGCAGATGATGTACAGTGTTATTGTTGTTAAGTGTCATGGAGTCGGTTCCAACTCATAACAACCCTGCATAAGGTTTCTGAGGAGCAGTTGGTGGGTTTGAACCGCCAGCCTTGTAGTTCATACTTATTTTGAGGTCTCATGCTTATCCTACCATGTGCAGTTGTTGTTGTTGTTATTGTTGTTAAGTGCCATTGAATCAGTTCTGACCCATAGAGACCTTGTATAGGGTTTCCAAGGATTGACTGGTGAATTTGAACCGCCAACCTTGTGGTTTAGTGCATTATCCCACCAGGACTCCCCATGTACAGTTGTTCAGTACTGTGGAGTCTCATAGTGACCCTGTACAGGGTTTCCGAGGCTGCAGATCTTTACAGGAGCAGAAAGTCTCATCTTTCTCCCGTGGAACAGCTGGTAGTTTCGAACTGCTGACCTTGAGGTTAGCAGCCTGACTCGTAACCACTACGCTACCAGAGCTCCTTCCCACGTACAGTTGTTGTTGTTGTTAAGTACTGTGGAGTCAGTTTGTCATAGTGACCCTGCACAGGGTTTCCAAGGCTGTAAATCTTTACGGGAGCAGAAAGCCTCATCTCTCTCCTGTGGAATGGCAGTTGTTGTTGTTGTTAAGTGCCGTTGGGTTGATTCTGCCCCATAGTGACCCTGTATAAGGTTTCCCAGGAGCAGCTGGTGAGCTTGAACTGCCGACCTTGCAGTTCAAATTGCTTTGCAGTCTGGCGCATTAACCCACAGCGCCACACTTGAGTCAGTTCTGACTTATAGTGACCCTGTATAGGGTTTCCAAAGAATGGCTGGTGAGCTTGAACCACTGATATTGCAATTGAAACTGACCTTGCAGTCCAGTGCATTAACCCACAGCACCAGACCAGGACTTGCCAGGCACTGGGGTAGGTAGGCACCAGGAACCCTGATGGCACAGTGGTTAAAATGCTCAGCTGCCAACCAAAAGGTTAGGGGTTTGAACCCACCAATCCTCTGGAGAAGGATATGGCAGTCAGCTTCTGGAAAGGTTTATAGCCTTAAAAATTTGATAGGGGTGGTTCTGCTCTGTTCTATAGTTGGGTTTTGTTTTGTTTGGTGGTAGGCACCTTACGTATATTATTTAATTGGTACAATCCTTTTCCTACATTTTACAGATGAGCAAAGTGAAGCTTTTAAGCATTAAATAAGTGCAGGTTGTCCGGGGTCAGACAGCTAGTAAATGGCAGACCCAAGTTTTAAGCTTGGATCATTGTGTTTCCTAAGTTCCAACTTTTTTCATGTTACTACATAAACTGAAGCTTGTATGCTTAACTGTGAAAGCAATGTGCAATTAATTAATAGGGGTTTCCACTCAAAGAACCCATGCTGGTCTATTGTTTGACTTGGTATATTAATCATGTTTAGTGCTCTGCCTCCTTGAAAACCAGGTCTTTTGTCAGTTGATCAAGTGAACATAAAGGTAATTTAAGGAGTGTTGGGGAGGCAATGTATTTAAATGTCAAAATGTACTTTCTATTATAGAGAAGTATCATTTGGTCTAGTAAACTCAAACCTGTGTTGGCTCAGTTCTTCCCTTAGTATTTACTGGTTATTTTAATAACTCAGAGCTCATTATGTAGACTGTTTTTTTTTTTTTTTTAATTTGTGACTTGTCAGCCTCATATGTAAGACATTGCCATGTAACTTCTTTTCAAATCTGACTTTTTCTTACTTAGTATTTAATATTCTTTACAGATTATCAATTCTCTTTAATATTAATAAAAGAAATCAGATTTTTTTGGTGCTTGTTTAGTTTCTTTACATTTGCTATTATTTTAGGTGAACATTTTTCACACTTGTCATCTGAAGGGTTGTGGTGGCCATGCTAGTAGTAAAAGTATTAATAGCTAACACTTATTGGGCACTTACTGTATGTCATTAATTTTTCTTAGGCACTTTATAGAAACTCATTCTCGTAATAACTCAGTGAGGTTATTGTTGTGTGCCATTCATGGTTATGAGTTGGTTCCGACTCATAGTGACCTTGTATAGGGTTTCTGAAAGTGGCTGGAGGTAGGTTATATTATCTCCACTTTACAAGCGAGGAAACTGAAGGCGTAGAATAGTTAATTAACATGTTCAGAGTCACACATTTAGTAGGGGACAAAGTGTTATTGTTCCCTTATAAATCTGTTAGTTGATTGCCTGAGAATTGAGGCATGTGGGTGAGTTCTGTTCAGACCTGAAGGGTGACTAAAGCCATAGTCTCTATTTGCCCAGTAAACCTAGATGGACTCTTTTACGATTTTGAGTTTTGTTCCATATCCCCCACTGCCCCCACTCTATCCAGGACCTTCTAATGTGATCCCTTTCAGAACAGTTGGTAGTGGTAGCTGGGTATCGTCTAGTTCAGGTCTCAGGGTTGTGGGGACTCATGTTCACATCATAGTTCATAAGACATTAATTTATAGACATAGTAGGGCATTCAGCTTAAATACACTCTTAATTTATAGGTCTGTGAGGCCCTTTGTTTTTTTGTTTTCCTTATAGTGTCATTATCACTTTTATGATTCATTCTGTGTTCATTTTCAACTCTTTTAAGAAGGCAGACAAGTTTTCCTTGCTTCCTGTTGGTCTCTTTTTACTGAAAACAAGTATATTAGCCTATTGAGTTTGGTCATATAGTATGCTGTAGAATGGGAACCTAGGTATGCAGTAGAAATACATACCTGGTGGGCCATTCTCTTTGCATTCCATCATGTTATTAATGGATCTTGTTTTTAGTTTACTATATCAGGAGCTCTGGTAGCGTAGTGGTTACGAATTGGGCTGCGAACCTTAAGGTCAGCGGTTCGAAACTACCAGCTGATCCGCGGGGGAAAGATAAGGCTTTCTACTCCCGTAAAGATTTACACCCTCGGAAACCCCTGTACAGGGTCGCTATGGGTCGGAATCGACTCGACGGCACTTAACAACAACAACAACAACAATATCAGTACTTGGATTCCAGGTGTGGTGCTGTAGGATCAGCACTGGACTGCAAATCAGTTCAAACCCACTAGGTGGTCCTTGGAAACCCTGGGCTGTTATGATTCAGAACTGACTTGATGGCACTTAACAACAACAACATATCATTACTTTGGTTTTTGTTTTTATTCCTTCCTATTCTTGGAATAGAAAGAATGACATACCAAATTTGTACTTAGCAAATTAACTTTAGCAGGATGAAGATGAGGTAGACCACATCAGCAGGGATGACAAGGCATTGACTGTAGAGATAACGGTGATGGGTGGATTTAGAAGAGGAGATATAGGTGGTTGCATCTACAGAACTTGAGGGCTTATTACATGAGTGGGAGACTGAAGAAATCTAATATGAATTTTAGGTTTTTGCCTTAGGCATCTCCAGATGCCTGTTGTTTTCTCTTAAGATAGGGAAAATTAGAAGATAGGAATATTGGGTGAGAATGAATGAGTTCAGTTTGAGTTATAATGAGTTTGAGTTGCCTATGGGTGAGTCATTCAAGAGAAGTATTTAGTAGGGATATTGCTCTGGAGTCCAGTAGAAAGGTTAGGGTTAGTTAGAAATATTGAGTAGTTTGTACTTCAGTAGTAACTGACTTTGTAGACTTATAAGTTTGCACAAAGTATAGATTTAAAGAATACCATCGTAAAGTAATGGGCTGCTATACCTAAAGTGAAAATCTAGTATCATGTAAAGTTGACTAAGAGGTGTTGTACTACTCTTTCTGTTTCATGTTGACTTGGGAATTCTGTTACCACTAGCTAATGTCTATTCTCAGTAAATCTGTCCATTCTGCTTGGGGTGTGACTCCCCACACACACACACACTAATGGTTTGTTTAATTAATAGAGGCTTAGTTTTTGAAATGTGCTTTAAGAACTTAGTGTTTTCCTTCACATCTTATGTATGCTTACACAAATTCAGCTCTATGTATCTGGCAACACGAACAAGAGAAACATAACCTAAATAGTGAAGATTGTGGAGTGAGGAGTGCTGTGATGGAAAGTTGTTATCTGCTTTTCTGAATGCTTCCTTCTAGCTGTGATGAGTGTGAGTATGGTAGTTTGAAGACACACTTTTAAAGTACCCTAACATTAAGCCTAAGTACAAACTAACTATTTTATGTAGTAGTCAATTGAAGAAACAGTGCTGGAGTGAAAAAATTAAAAAAAAAAAAAATTATAGCAGCTCTTTAGTAAGTCTTAAGATAAGGACAAACATAGGTCCACCTGGGTGAGGGAAATCTTAGATCCCATAATGAGATTTCAAAGTTCTGCTTTCATGTGAAAGGGCTGGCTTGGGGCAAGTGGCCCCCAAACCTACTGTTAAATATACTGTTTCTAACTCTGGCACCCCAGCTGTCAGAGGTGCATGAGGCACTCAAGAAAAATGGGCATCTGAACACTAGGCACACTATGGAATTAAGCTCTGCTAAGCTGCAGTCACTTACAAGCAAAAAAGGCTTCAAATTTCATGTTCTATAGCATTCCCTCCTCTTGGTCAGAGATTGATGACCATCACATGATTGATCAAAACCTGGACTTGACTGGTCACCTAGTATGGTGGCTTTAGCAAGCTCTTTAAACTCATGGTGGTTTTTCACCAAATATCATCTCGTTCTTCGCCAGCGCTTCAAACAGGAGTAACATCTCTGCCAGGTTTATTGTAAAGTTGAGAAGAGCCACTCAACATTGACAGCAAAGGTTTACTATTAGTGGAATGCAATTTAAAAATATCATCATTCTTTGTGAAGGTGACCTAATCCATGTGATGGTTTACTGCATGGACAGCATATTTGCTTCTTAAGAAATTACAAAAGTAAGTTTTATGTAATATCCCATGATTTTAGCAGCAATAGCATTACTATTCTAGCTAAAAAAGTATAGATTCAGAAATACTAATGAAGGCATACGTAACTTTGGTTAAGACTCACACAAATAATAAAACGTACGTTACATTAAAAAAACCATTGATGGTCAGTTATAAGGCAAACTACTTGTATATAGAAACCTAAAACATAATATAATAGTAAAGAATATGAAAATAGGTACTAAATATAAAATTATTACCAGTCCATAAAGTGCATGCATGGTAAGGCAACCCTTAGAGGCAATAGAGATTTGAATAAAGTCCAATGAACTCAAGGTGCAAGAGTGTGGGAATAGCCTTCTTCTGTGTCTGGCTATTAGGCATTGCTACTTCAAGTCCATGAAACAGGTGTTTATAGTTACAGACAGTAAAGTTTGGTTGGTTTTAGCAGAGTTTCAGATGAGTTCTTTTGATGTCTCTTCTAATATATAACATTTTGGGTAAAATCAGGTAAACTTAGGGATCAAGTTTTTGTCACCTATGAACAATGCTACATTTTGCATAAACAAATCTAAAATTCAGCTAAAAATAACATGTAACATAGGGTGACTCTTATTGTGACTGGTGACTATGTGCCATGGAGTTGGTTCTGACTCATAGTGACCCTGTATAGAGTTTCCGAGGCTGTAAATCTTTACCAGAGTAGAAAGCCTCATTTTTCTATGGCTTAACCACTGGTAGTTTTGAACTGCTGACCATGAGATTAGCAGTCCAACTCGTAACCACTAACCTATTAGAGCTCCTTGTTGTAGGGAGTCTATTTAAAACATCCCAAATGTTCTTCCTGAGGGTCAACTGCCCTTTCCAACTAACAATTATGAGTCTTCTTTTCAGAAACAGGCATCATGTCAAAAAAATAATTTTGTGTTTATACCCCCAAATGACATTCTCCCCTCTGATCGTGGATTTCTGTAGAAATTCTTTGATTATTCTAACTGTAGGGCAAAACCATATCGGAGGAACTAATTGGTTTCCTGAAAAACTGATCCTAGCTTATGTTGGATCTCTTGAGGATCTGGACTCAAAATGTATAATAAGGGGGTGACAGTTTGATCAATTTAAAAATAACTTTGTTTTATAGACTAAATGAAATGATTACTGATACTGTTCTAACTGAATACTCAGTATTAATTTACTTGATTATTAGCTGTTTCTCTAGTGTCTTTGGATTACAGTTAAAAGTAAAATAGCTTTTAGACACTAATTTCTTTTTAAAAATCAAGTTTTAAAGGAGTAGAGTAGAATATTAATAAAACCAGACCGGTGGTCTAAGATAACTACAAAACTAAAATCTGAAAGACTGTAATAGTAGTAAGTACTCTGAGGCATTATCTATCCCTAAACAGTACTAGTAACAGTTCCATTTTCTAAACTTCAAGCTGTATTTGAACAAGCGCACAGAAACATTAAAACATACAACTCTTTTCTTAGAGACACTTAGCAAGGAAACAGCTTTACTCTGTAAGATCATAGTTTGAAATTTATCTCTTTTCTCTAGTCCTGTTAAGCTTATAAATAAAAGCTTTAGTCTGAGTTAACAAATTAAAAACCATTAATTAGACATTGTAGGAGAAAAATAGTTTCTTATATCTAGAAAAATAGAACCTTAAAAAACAATTAAAGTGTTTTAATATAAAAACCTGTTGGAAAACATAAAACCTGTTGGAATATTTTAGTCTATTCAGTGGCTTATTACTGCTCTTGATGAAAAATAATTTTTTAAAATCAGTTGTAATTTATGAACCTTGTTACCTTCCAGAATTCTGGAAATCTTGAGTTAGTTTGGTAGAGTCCAATTTCAAAATATCATTCTAAAGGCCTATTTTTTTTTACCATACTCTATTTTCACCCTGTAAGGAGCTCTGGTAGCATAATGGTTACGAATCGGGCTGCGAACCTTAAGGTCAGCAGTTCGAAACTACCAGAGGTTCCGCGGGAGAAAGATGAGGCTTTCTTCTCCCGTAAATACGATTTACAGCCTTGGAAACCCTGTACAGAGTCGCTATGGGTCGGAACTGACTCCATGGCACATAACAACAACAACATTTTCACCCTGTACACTGACTTAGACCCTAACTCCCAAGTAGTGGCAACTCCTCTATTCATTTTTGATAATGAAAGCATAAAAATATGAATTCATTGTAGCTATAGTCAAGCAGCCAAGAGTGCTACTTGGAGACCAGGATGGCCTAACTTCTTCTCTCATACTTTGGACATATTGTCAGAAGGGACCAGTCCCTGGAGAAGGATATGTTTGGTAAGGTGGGTCAGAGAAAAAGAGGACGACCCCCAGCGAGATGGATTGGCCAAGTGGCAGCATCAATGGCACAAGTGTGGCAACAATAGTGAGGTTGGCCCAGGATCGATTGGGCAGTGTTTTGTTCTGTTCATAGGGTCTCTTTGAGCTGGTTCCGACTTGATGGCACCCAACAACAACAATAGTCAATTAGTACTTAGCAAAATAATTTGAAAAAAACATTTGTACGTGTTTATGGTACAAAATTCACTAGTACAAAGGGAAGTACATAGTTTAAAAAAATCTCCCATTCCCTGTAGCTCCAGCTTCACAACCAACTTTTGTGGTGGTGGTGTTGTTAAATGCTGATGAGTCAGATCTGACTTATAGCAGCTGTATAGGGTTTTCAAGGAACAGATAGTGGGCTTGAACCACTGACCTTGTGGCTAGAAGTACAGTGCTTATACAAAATGCCCTACCAGGACTCCAGCCTTCTTACACATATGTGTGTGTGTTTGTACATTGAATGTCTGCTGTGTACATTGTTCTTCAATTTGCTTTTTTAAAATGTAAAATATAACTTGGTGATCTTCTGTATCCCAAAGAACCCTTCTGTTTTTTTAAGCAGATACCATAATTGTATAAAGGAGCTCTGGTAGCGTAGTGGTTACTAATTGGGCTTCTAACCTCAAGGTTGGCAGTTTGAAACTACCAGCCACTCCAGGGGAGAAAGATGAGGCTTTCTGCTCCCGTAAAGATTTATAGCCTCGGAAACCCTGTGTAGGGTCACTATGAATTGGAACCGAGTCCATGGTACTTACCAACACCACCACCATAATTCAGGGTTTCAGAGGAGCAGCTGGTAAGGTTGAACTGCCGCCCTTGCAGTTCAAATGGCTTTGCAGTCTGGCGCATTAACCCACAGTGCTACCCCAGGACTCCTTTAGTCAATTTAAAATTAAGTTGCCCATTTGTCAATTTAAAATTTTAATTCAGTAGGCTTTACAGGCGTGGCGCTGTGGGTTAATCTGCTGGACTGCAAATTCGGTTTGAACTGCAAGGTCCGCAGTTCAAGCTCACCAGCTACTCCTTAGAAATACTATGCAGGGTTGTTATGGGTCAGAACCGACTCAACAACACTAAACAACAACAGGCTTTACCTGAATGCTCATTTCCTGACTCTTTGTAGTATGTGCTATATGAGGTTTTTTTTTTAAATTAAATGTTTTTATTTTGCATTGAGTGAAAGTTTACAGGGCACATCATCAGCTTCACATTCAACCATTCATATAGCTTGTTTCATTACATTGATTATTATCCCCGCCATATATCATCAGTTAACAGTGTTTCTTTCTATCCTCTTTAGCTTTTTTGGGTGGGGAAAACTTTGCCTTTTTGGAATTTACAGTCTCGGCTTTTAGGGAAGGTTTTTACATTTGTCTGTGGATATCCAGGGCTCATGTATGAGATTACTACAAGCATTACTGAATAATCAGATGAGGGACAGTTTGCTACGTCTACTAGGTGGCTAGAGTCTGATCCTCAGAGCCTATGGTTTGGACGGTCAACAACGCTTGGGCCCACAGGGGCTTGGCCTCCTGACCGGGTCTGCACGGTCTGCATCCGAATCCTCCTTATTTATTGATTGTTTAAGGGACGCTGCCTGTCTTAGGTGGTCAGTGCGAATTCCTCAGTTTTACCAGTCATTGAGACTCATTGCAGCGTGGCAATGGCTCTGTCTTATGTGCTATATGAGTTTTGAGCTGTTTTCTTTTAAAATTGTTTTCTTTTTTTATAATGAAAAATTTCATATATACAAAGTTAGAAATAAGTAAAATCCCAGTACAACAAATGTCTATTCCCTCTCCCTAGATTTGAGCAGTTGTTAACACTTGGTGTATCTTGGGTCATTTTTCTCCTCTCCTTCCTTCCTCCAATACGTATCTCCTCTTTTTTGTTGTTAAATAATTTGAAAGTAAGTTGCAAACATCATGCTAGTTTATCCCCAAATATTTCAGCATGGCTCCTAAAAATAAGGACAATCTCTTTCCCTTCTTCTTTCTCTTTCTCTGTGTATATGTGTATATATATATATATATATATATACACACACACATAATATACAAATAATGTAAAACAGCCATATATAATATATATATGTTATTGTTAAGTACCATGTAGTTGGTTCCAGCTCATAGCGACCCTGTACAAGGTTTCCAAGGCTGTACATTTTTATGCGAGCAGAAAGCCTCATGTTT
>NW_006408589.1:6470693-6473145 GCF_000296735.1 Chrysochloris asiatica
CCAGTGCATATCTGTACTGCTACTATGCTCCTACCCTTTTGTGTGTATATGAGCCACCATACTCCTGCCCTTTGACACACACACACACACACACACACACACACACACACACACGGGTAGGAGCTTGGTGGCTCTGTAGGAAAAGTACTGGACTGCTAATTGCAAGGTTGGTGGTTCAAACCCACCTGCCACTCCTCGGAAACCCTATAGAGGGTCACTGTGTGTCGGATCCAACTCAGAGGCAATTAACAACAAAATATATATAGTATTTTCACATCACAATACTGTTTTTATATCTCAGAAAGTTAAAGTAATTCCATAAGCCCTGGACTGCTAATTTTAAGGCTGGCGATTGAAACCCACCAGCTGCTCTTTGGAAAACCTACTCAGGCTCTCTGTGGGTTATAACTGACTCAACCTTACTTTTAACAACAACAACATAATATAGTAAGTATTCAGTTAAAAATAAATTTCCCAAAATATCTAAAAATATCTTTCATAGTTCCAGTGTTTTAAGACAATAACAAACAAAAACCAGATAGGATCCTAATAAGGCACACACTTTATATTTGGTTGTTATGTTTCTGTATTCTCTGTTAATTTAGAACAATCCCTCCACTTTTTTCTCCCCTCTCTTGATCTCGAAGTCAAAGTCCAGTTGTACGATGTGTTCAAGTGCTTCCTGATATGATTCAATATGAAGGACACTTTATGTATAAAGTATTCTTGTCAAAAATGGTTAACCTGTATGCAATCAAGCCTCTCACCTAATTTATAGTTTACTAGGAAAGGAACTAGAGAAACCAGTTAAATGACACCATGAGAAAATAACTGAACAAAAAAAGAATCTTGTACATCGTACTACTGTATTTTATTAAAATACAGAATTTTGTTTTAGAAAATCCTCTGCATTTATAAACAGACTTTTTAAAGCTAACTATTTTTGTAATCTATTGGTTCATTTGTAGTCCTGTTGTGGAGCTGTAGGATAAGCACTGGATTGCTAAGTTCAAACCCACCAGACAGTCCTTAGAAACCCTATAGAGCAGGGGTGTTGTACTTAAGTGCCCTCTAGTTGGTTCTGACCCACAGCGACTTTGTATAGGGTTTCTGAGGGGTGGCTGGTGGATTTGAATCACCAACCTTGTAGTTCAATCTCACCTTGCAGTCTAGCGAATTATTCTGCAGTGCCACACCAGGACTCCAAAAAAGCAGTTGTGGGACTTTTTTCTGTCCAAATTTATAACATTCGCAGGCCATATCAAATTATCAACTTAAAAATTAGCCTGCTATATTTGGTCAGACATTTAATTATCGCACCCGTAATGTGATGGACTGTAAAGTTGGTTTGAACCAACTGAGTGGCACAACAAATGTGATGGAGTCCTGGTGTGGTGCGACAGGATAAAGCACTGGCCAGCGAGGTCCATTTAAACTGCGAGGTTGTTTCCAGTTGCTGTTTATGTTCATTGTTGTTATTAAGTGTTGTCAAGTCGGTTTTGACCCATAGCAACCCTGTATAGGGTTTCCGAGGAGCAGCTGGTGAGCTTGAACCGCTAACCTTGCAGTTCAGATGGCTTTGCAGTCTGGCGCATTAACCCACAGCACCACACCAGGACTCTATTTGTGTTCATTGTTGTTGTTAGGTGCCATTGAGTCGGTACCAACTCAGCAACCTTATGCACAGCAGAACGAAACACTGCCCAATGCTGGGCCAACCTTACTATCATTGCCACGCTTGAGCCCATTGGTGCTGCCACTTTGCCAGTCCATCTCGCTGGGGCGGGGGAGGTCTTCCTCTTTTTCTCTGACCCTCCACCTTAACAAACAAGACATCCTTCTTCAGCAACTGGTCCCTCCTGACAATATGTTTGAAGTATGCTCATTAGGAGTTGGTATTTTCAGCCTCTTTAATTTTAGTCATTCTGGTAAGTTTATAGTGTTGTCTCATTGTATTTTTAATTTACATTTTCCTAATTAGTGTGGCATATAGAATAAGCAGTAGATTGCTAAGTGCCAGGTCAGCAGTTCAGACCTATAGCCATTTTTGGAAATTCTATGCAGGGTCAAGATGTGTCAGAATCAACTCGATGACACACAATGACGACTAATGAGTCAAGCATATTTTCAAATACTTGTTTGTCACTTTGATACGTTCTTTAGAGAAGTGCCTGCTCAAACCTTTTACCCCTTTTAAATATTGAGTTGTCATTTCTTAATGATTTGTATGACTCTGATCCCTTTGTCAGATACATGCATTACAGACATTGATTTTTTTTTTTTCTTCACAGATTTCTATCAAGAATCCCTTATGCTAGTCACTGTTTTTATTTTTTATTTATTTATTTTTTTAAGGTTTTTATTGTGGATTGAGTGAAAGTTTTCAGGGCACATCATCGGTTTCACATTCAAACATTCATATACCTTGTTTCATTACATTGATTATAATCCC
>NW_006408589.1:6474715-6477749 GCF_000296735.1 Chrysochloris asiatica
GTATATAATTTATTACATTTTATAACAAATTATATACTTTGTGTCTTCTCAATGATTACAATCTCCCTGCATAATTAATCTTTGCGGCTCCCCATTTACATCTTTTTTTTTTTTAAAGCTTTTTTGTGTGAATTGATTGATAGTTTACATGGGAGAAAACCAGTTTTGCACTCATTCACTCATTCTATCATATTTTGTTTCATTGCAATGATTACAACACCCTCCATGCATCATCATTTAACAGTATTTGCTTCTGTTCCCTCCTTTTATTTTTTTATGTATACAAAACCACTCAGGGGTATATAATAATTTAAACAACCAAAGCGTACATTCTGCAAGCCTGCCTCCTGGCTGCCCAGCCGTTCTCGTTCCCTGAGTCTAGAGTCCTCAGCTGCTCTCTCTCTCTCCATGTCCTTATCTCTGCCTCCATCTCTGGTTTCATTGTTTCTCTGGATAGGGTCCTACATTCCGCTCCTGCTCTTCTCCCTTGATGTTCCTAGGGTCCTCTGTTCTTAGACTGTAAGATTAACTACTCTCCCTTTTATGTTACAAAACTTCTACCTTTAGAGTTGTGACAATTGAAATTAATCATGATAACAGTTACTCATTTTTGAATCGAAAGAGTCCTGTCCTCATTTCTGTTCAACAGACATGTCCAGACAAGATGAAAAGTATTCAGTGGTGATTCTACCTTACCCGCTCACTCTGAGACTAAACTCCTTCTTGAAAACTTGTAAGCCAGTCGCTTCATGCCTTTATAGCCCCTCTCTCCTGCCCCATTTTAGATTTTAGGTAGCCAATGTCTAAGTTGCCCGTCCCTATCATCTTGTGTACTGAGGGGATGTTGTTGTTGTTAAATGCCGTCAAGTTGGTTCTGACCCTTAGTGACCCTGTATAGGGTTTCCAAGGAGCAGCTGGTGAGCTTGAACCGCCAACTTGCAGTTCAAACAGTTTTACAGTCTGGCTCATTAACCCACAGCGCCATACCAGGATAGGTCTGATCTTTGATGAGATGTCTCCTTCCCTCTAGGTTGATATTTTGAGCTTAAGTCAAGAGCTCTGGTAGTGTAGTGGTTATAAATCGGGCAGCCAACCTCGAGGTTGGCAGTTCGAAACTACCAGCTGTTCCACAGGAGAAAGATGAGGCTTTCTGCTCCCTTAAAGATTTATAGCTTCGAAAACCCTGTGCAGGGTCACTATGAGTCGGAACCGATTCTGTGGTACTTAACAAAAAATAACAACATCCGTAAGTATAGGTGAGTTTCGTCAAAATGTAGCAATTTACATTTGTTTCCTTCTTTATTTTCCTCTAGTTGAGTTCTGATCATCAAGCTATCCAAGCTAGGTCAGGTGGGCACTATATTCAAGTTTGGGTGTTCTTGTGCAACTCCCCCCACTTCGTATCAGTTGGGTGCTTCACTCTTGGCTCTGGCCAACCATGTCTAGGTCAGTGTCCATGGGCTCAGGAGTTCCCAAGTCTCCCCAAACTTCGGAACCAACCAGCCATTCCTCTTCTCTCTTTCATTTCAAGGTCGACAGGAGTCTATAAAACATGGTTGAACTCAGTCCACGTCTTCATTACTGCCTTTCCCCCACTTCGTCTCACAAGTAGACCAATGTGCTCACCCGAGAGCTTACATGCCTGCTCGTGTGTTCCTTTTGAGTTTTAGTCTTGGAGGGGGGTTTGTCCTTAAGGTACTTGATGGCTTGCCTTGATGCCTCCCAGGCATACAGCTTGTTTGTCATTGTAATAACTAGTCTGCCATTTTTCCCATTTATATCTTATATTTCACAAAAAAAAGCAAAAATATTTTGATGTATACATACAATACAAAAAATATATATTCATTTAAATGTCCAAAGGGCACATTCTGCAAGTAAGCCTCCTGTCTATAGGTATGCACATGGGCCTAGAGCTTGCAGCTGCTCTCTCTGTCCACGTTACTGCTTCCTCCACTGTCTCTGCTTTCACTGCTTTTCTAGGTAGGGATCTTGTGCTTCACTCAATCTTTTCCTTCTTTATGATCCTGGGATCATCTATACCCTCCTTTATCCATTCAGCCTAATGTCTCTATACATGTATCTACTTACAGAACACTGTTGTTCCACAGTTGTGTATAAGTCACTATTTACCTCTGTTCTGTTTATCCCATGCATACCTCCCTAAGCCTACCCCTGTGTACATTGTTCATCTGCTACCATCCTTCTTGTATATTGCCCTCCTCACCTTGTATATTGTTCTCCCCATCACCTAAGCTCTAACGTGTGTCCACCCTCTAGCCAGTGAATTACTCTGCGTTCCCTCCAACCCCTGGTAACCATTGAACAGTGTTTCTGTTACTATGGAAAGCTTTTCTTAAGCTTTTACAATAATGATCTCATACAGTATTTTTCCTTTTGTGATTGACTACTTTCACTTAGCATGATGTCCTCCAGGTTCATCCATGTTATGAGGTATTTTGCAGATTTATTGTTATTCTTCAAGGCTGCATAATATTCCATTATATGTATGTACCAAAGTGCTTATCTATTCTTCAGTTGATGGGCACTTTTTGCTATTGCGAATAGTGCTGCAACAATCATTGGTGTGCATATATCTACTCATGTCCTGCCTCGTTTTTACTGTGGTTGTATACCAAGTAAAGGGATTCCTGAGTCATATGTATTTGTATCCACTCCTGTGTGGCACTGTAGGATCAGCACTGGGCTGTGAACCACAAGGTCAGCAGTTCAGACTCACCAGCTGTACAGGATTGTTATGAGTCAGAACCGACTGGACACCACTTAACAATAACAACATGGTATTTCTACTTCCAATTTTCTGAGGAAGCGTCTTATCAGTTTCCAGAGTGGTTGAAATATTTTACAGTTTCACCAGCAATGTAGGAGGGTCCCAGTCTCTTCACAGCCTCTCTGGAATTTGTTGTATCTGTTTTTTGAACTTACACTGTTACTGCTGGTGTGAGAGGATTGTTGTTGTTGTTGTTAAGTGCCGTCGAGTGGGTTACGAGAGGATATCTCATTGTTATTTTGA
>NW_006408589.1:6479153-6480502 GCF_000296735.1 Chrysochloris asiatica
TATTTTCTGCTTTCGGCCAAGATCCATCAGGCATCAGCAATAGTATCCCTTGTCAGCAATAGTATCCCTCGTTCCACGTACTCATCTACATCTGGCTTGAATCTCTAGCAGTTCTCTGTAAATGTACTGTTGCAGCCATTTTTAAATTATGTTCAGCAAAATTTTACTTGCATGCAATGGTAATGAAAAACTGCAGAATAAATATAACCAGAGAAGCAAAGGCCTATACAAAGAAACTATAAAACACTACCACAAGAAACTAAAACAGATTTTTTTTAAAATGGAAAAATATACCATGCTCATGGATAGCAAGACTCACTAACATTGTGAAAATGTCAGTATTACCCAAAGCAGTCTATAGATCTAACACAATCCCAATCCAGATTACAACAAAATTTTTTAAAGAGGTGGTAAAAATGATCATGAATTTTATATGAAAAGGAAAGCAACCTCAAATAAGCAAAACATTGCTTAAAAAGAACAAACTTGGATGCCTCTCACTCCCTGAGCTTAAAATTTACAACACAACCAAACCACAGTGGTCAAAACAACCTGGTAATGGTACAATGAAAGATACTTAGATCAATGGAACAGAAAAAGAACCTAGAAGTAAATCCATTCATACACAGTCAACTGCTCTTTGCATCATAAATCCCCTCCATGTATCATAAACCAACCAAAGAGTATACCCTGCAAGTCTTCCCCCGGCTGTCAGTACACAACCCCTCTCCCTCTCTGGGTCTAGAGTTCCCAGCTGCTCCATCTCTCCACGTCATTGTCTCTACACAGAGGCGTTTGATTGTGTGGATTATGACAAGCTATGGGCAACATTATGCAGAATGAGTATTTTGGAACTGTCAATTGTGCTCATGAGGAACCTGTGCATAGACCAAGAGGCAGTCTTTAGAACAGAGCAAGGGGACACTGAATGGTTTAAAATCAGGAAAGGTGTGTGCCAGGGTTGTATTCTTTTACCATATTTATTCAATCTGTATAATCAGAGAAACTGATTGTTTGTAGAAGAATGTGGCGTCAGGATTGGCGGAATTCTTATTAATAACCTGCAATATGCTGATGATACAACCTTGCTTGCTGAAATTGAAGATGACTTAAAATACTTACTGATGAAGATCAAAGACCATAGCCTTCGGTATGGGTTGTACTGCAATGTAAAGAAAACATATCTTTACCACTGGGTCAATAAATAACATGAAGTTAAATAAATAAATAATTAAATAATAATAGTATATAAATTATGTATGGATGTTTACCTATGCTTTATTGACTATGCAAAGGCTTTCGATTGTGTGGATCATGACAAGCTATGGACAACATTGAGAAGTATGAGT
>NW_006408589.1:6482162-6518205 GCF_000296735.1 Chrysochloris asiatica
CCCCCCACACACACACTTTGGGTAGCCAATGTCCAAGTTGCCCATCCCTGTCTACTCTGTGTATGGAGGGGGTGGGAATGATCCTCACTGTAAAGATTTGTTCCCTCTTTTGAGCTACTGCATCCATAGGTGTTGGTCAGACTCATCAAATTGTATCAGATTACTCTTTTTTTCCCTCTTCTTTCTTCTTCTAGTTGACCTCTGATCATCCAGTCATTGAAGATCAGTCAAGTGGGTATTATCTGCAAGTGTGGGTGTTCTTGTGCATATGCTTTTTCTTCTTATCAGCTGGATGCTTTACTCCCATTATCTTTTCATTTCATTTTCTTACAACCTTTTCTTTTTTAAACTATTGTTAATTGAGTGAAGGTTTACAGAGTTTTACATTCCACAAATCATACACTTTGTTTCATCTCCATGGTTTCAAGTCCCTAATGTAACATCACTTATTCCACTTCCTCTCCCTGTGTTTCTGGTTTCTATTTCTCTGTCTTCCCAACCCTTTTGAACTTGGTTCTTGGGTTATTTCTGCCCTTTAGATTTTGAATGGTTGATCATTCTATGGTGTGTGTCTCAGTAATGGTATTGTCCCTATTGTGTACCTATTTATTGCTTGGCTGAAAAATTGACCTTTGGGGGTGAGTTCAGTTCCAGACCTGAAGGAAGATCAAGATTCATAGTCTTGGAGTTCTGACCAGCAAGCCTGACCTTAACGATTTTGAGTTTTGTTCCACACTTTTTCCTACTCTGTCTAGGACCTTTTAATGTGGTCCTTTTCATAGCAGTTGATAGTGGTAGTAGGGTACCATCTAATTCTTCTGGTCTCAGGGTCATGGAGACTGGTATTCACGTGTTCTGTTAGTCGACTGGACTAATTGTTTCAAAGTGTCTTCAATTGTCATCACTTTTCTTTCCTCTAGACAGGGAGAGCGAGACCAATAGCTGCACCTTAGATGGCTGCTCATGAGCTTGTAAGCTCACATTCGCTACTTACCCAAGTTAGGGTATAGAACATTGTCTTTTGTGTATTGGATACTTTGGTCATGAGTCCCCAGGTCCAGCAAATCATTCCCTTAAGTTGTTTGGCAATGTCTAAGAAGGTTTTATAACTTTTCTATACCACATTCATAGTTATATTTGCAGCAAAGATAGATAGATACCCATGTACCAATATCCTCTGTCAAACACACACACACACACACACACACACACACACACACACACACACACTCTTATTTGTGGGTATACTCCCACATTCCTTTCTAAACTGATTCAGCCTGAGTATCTATCCATGCATGAACCCTCCCACGAACTTTTTAAAGCTCCTTTGTATTTAAGGATTATCACAGTGTTCCAGTTGGAAGTGGCAGAAAATCCAACTCAAATTGATGTAAACTGTAAAAGAGAATTTATGACTTGAAAAATCAGAAAGTAACTCCAGTCTCTAGAGACTGGAGATACTTTCTGATTTTTCAAGCTTTCATTCTCTCATGTTCAAGCTCAGTGGGAAAAGAGATTTCTTTTCTTCTGGGACTCAACTTCATGAATCAATCACTGTGATTAGGGGATGGGATGAAAAACAAATAATCCTCCATAAACTATGTAAAACTGTCACAATGTACTCTTTTATAATCTCATAATTAAATGTTTGCTCTACATGTACACTTTTTTTTAATGTTTTATTGTGTGTTATGTGGTAGTTTACATGGGAGAACATTAGTTTTACATTCATTCTTTCGTATATCGTTTCATTGCCATGGTTACAGTCCCCTCCATGCATCATCAACCAACCAAAGGGTATACCCTGCAAACCTGCTCCCCCCACCTCCAGTCTTCAGCACACAGTCACTCTCTCTCTCTGGATCTAAAGTCCCCAGCTCGTCATTGTCTCTGCCTCCATCTTAGGCATCATTGCTTCTCTGGGTAGGGTCCCGCTCTCGGCTCTTCTCCGTTGATGGTCCTAGGGACCTCCGCTCCTAGACTGGAAAGTTAATCACTCCTTTCCTTGCTATAAAACATCTACCTTTACATTTCCAACCCTTACAATCAGTCCCGATAACAATTATTCACAATTGTATCACAAGAGACCCATCTGCATTTCATTTCATCAGCCCTGCCTAGACAGATTGGATATTACTCACTAGAGATTCTGCCTTCCTCCTGGCCCTATGGCTCTAGGTTCCCTCTTGAAAGCTTGTAAGCCAGTCACTTCTTGCCTTACATGTACAGTTTTTTGGCCTTTACTAATTAGCGTAGTGGTTACGAATCGGACTGTGAACCACAAGGTCAGTGGTTCGAAACTACCAGCTAGCTGTTCCACGGGAGAAAGATGAGGCTTTCTGCTCCTGTAAAGATTTACAGCCTCGGAAACCTTGTACCTCATAGGGTCACTATGAGTCGAAACCGTCTCCATGGCACATAACAACAATCAACAACAATGTTAATCACATGTACAAATATTTGTTGAGCTCTTACTGTATACAGGGAGGTACCTGGGTGATGCCAACGATCTAGTGCTTATCTGTTAACTGAAAAGTCAGTGGTTCAAACTCATAAGCCTCTCCACAGAAGAAAGAAGAGGTAGTCTGCTTACATAAAGATTTCTAGTCTTGGAAACCCTCTGGAAAGTTCTTTTTTGTCCTCTTAACTTTGCTGTGAGTGGAAATCAATTCTATGGCAGTGGGTTTGGTTTGGTTTACTGTGTCCAGCCACTATGTTGTTGTAGTGACCTTGTATCGTGTTTCCGAGATGGATTTGAATAGCTAACCTTTCAGTTAACAGTCCACTGCTTATTCTACAGCGCCACACAAGAACTTCTATAAGAACTGAAAACATTAAATTGATAAATTGCTTCACCAGTTGTTATATTGTTTGCTATATGTTCTTCTTTTTTTTTTTTTTTTTGCTTATCAGTTACTTTGGAACACCCAGTTAAGCCAATTTATTACTTTAATTTTCTGGAGTTTATTGACCAGTTTTTGGTTTTTGAATTTGAACCTTTTCAAAGTAAGAGTACTGCCACCCTCTCAGCCACTTTCTCCGACCTCCCAATCTTAGTATTTCTGTTGTTTCCCACTAGACTTTTAACGTCTTAATTAAAGTGTAAATTATGGATTGTCTTTCTCAGCAGGAATGAAGTGCACCAGGAATGTCCCCATAAGAGTTATCTTCTTATCATTCTTTCAATTCTGTATTTTCCTAGAGTTAAAGGAATGTTTATTATGATGATGCAACTGTTTTCTGTGCTTTGTAGAACACCTGGACTATGTCCAACTCATTCATGAAGTTTAAAACATTGAGTAGAGTTTTTGGTAAAGAACCTGATGTTGTTTGTTAAGTGCCTTTGAGTTGGTTCTGACTCATGGTGACCCTGTTTAGGGTTTCCAAGGAGTGGCTGGTGGGCTTATTATCTCCTAAATTTATATTGGGCCTTTTAGACCATGATATCCTTACATCTTTTGTGTGAGCTTTTCCAGAATGAAGGTAGGTAGAAAGACCTGGGAGGGATGCAAACAGTACTTGTGTCTAGCATGGAAAAGAAGCAGAAGTTGGACTGAGGCTTGTGGCAGGTGCAGGTTCCTTGGTATGTATGAACGCAGATGATGTAAAAAACAAAGCCAAAACAAGAAACCTGGTGAGTTTTTAATTTTCTCTTCTGGAAGTCCTCTTAGGCACATCATGCCGTATCAGAGCATGGGTTGTCAAATATTTGGAAATGGTAGCTTGATAAGATAGAACACCATCACTTAACAACTTTTTGCCTGGGTGATGCTATAGGATAAGCCCTGGATAGCAAGGTCTGTTTGAATCACATTGTTCCTCGGAAACCCTATACAGGGTTTGACGACTTGACGGTACTTAACCGTCAGCAATCTAGTAACCGTGGACATTGGAATGAGTTTAAGATAGTGTTTCTGTCACTCAGAGTGCAATTGGACTCTGATATCTATTTTAGCCCGGTCTGCTCTCCAGCTTCATTGGAGGAGAGTGCTCTAGAATCAAAGAGTAAGTTGACCAATTTCCCAAGGTAGAAATGAGAATGATTCCAGCTGGCTGCTAACTGAAAAGTCTGCTGTGAGAACCCATCATCAACCACTCAAAGGGAGAAAGATGTGGCTGTTTGCTTCTATAAAGATTACAGCTATGGAAACCCCAGGGCAGTTCTACTTTGTCCTATAGGGTGGCTGTGAGTCAGAATCAGCTTGATAGCAGTGAGGTTTTTAGTTTTGGTTTTAGGATTGAGAAGTTTGAGTACTGTATTTCCAATTTATATATTGAGAGCATCTGAAAAAGTATGGCAGACAGTCAAACAAAACAATTAAAAAAAATCTTTGTTTGATTCTGCATATTTTAATGTGTTTTATGGTTATTAAATAAAAATGAGATCATAATGTAAGTGATTTGTAGATTCATTCACTTAATGTTTCTTGAACTCTTCCAGAGTATTGTGAATTTCTTTCTGTATATTGTAAACTTCCTGTCTCAATAAATATACTCCTACAGCATGATTTTTATTTGGTGGTGGCCACATAATATTCTGTTTTATGGATGATCTATAATTTATTTAACTAATCTCCTTTAGTAGGCATATTTTTCTTTTGTTATATGAGCTGTGATGAACATCTTGGTAGCTGTATTTTTGAGTATATCTTTGTTTTTCTTAGTATCATTTCCTGCATGTGAAACTGCTGAGTTAAGTTGATGTGAGTGTTTCTCAAGACTTTTGAATATGTCTTGTGAAGTTGCACCCCAGAGCGGTTGCATCAATTATACTCCAACAGCATGGATGAGTGACAAATAGACATGATGGGAAATTAAAGCAGGGGAATTTACTGCTCTGAGGAGTTTAATGTCAAGCAAAGGGGTAACAGGTAGTATAGTTTGGGGAAAAAAAAGGGAATTTAAAATGAAATGTAATTGTAGATTTGGCCATTTTGACCTCTGGTAAATTCCTTGATATTTCTGACCCTCAGTTTCCTCTTCTGTAAAATTAAGGTATTGCGTGTTTGGCCCAAGGTGGTATGATAGTTAATGAGCCCATGATAACTGAAGCCACTAGTGCAGTGCCTGGCACATGTTTATAGTCCCCTTCCAATTTATCCTTTTAATTTTGGGGGAGATGTAAATGTAGATATCATTGATCAGTTTTATTGCAGTGAGATTAAATTGATAGTTTAGTGGTCTTTCCTAGTCCTGAAGGACATTTCTAACTGGTCCATAGATGCTAACTGACAAGAGGCCGATGTAGCTAGTTTACCTGTTGTTAGATTCTCCCCAGTCTCTGGATTTGTGGATCTTGGATAAACCCCATTGAGGTTGGGTTCATACTGATCTGACCTGGAGCTTGCTGTGGGAATCAGTGTCTCCTTGGCAACTGACTCTCAGACTGGTCTTAATAGACTGAGAACCCATGTGGCTATGCTGGAAATAGATTATTTTTTTACATCCTGATCTTCGTTATGCTGCTTAGAATAGAGATTCCACTCCCCCCCCCACCCCCAATCCATCTAATTCTTCATTACAGGAGCTCTGAAAAACCTGGTGACATTTTTGAATTATTGGTGGTGGTTATGAAATGGGTTAAGGATGATTTTTTTCTTCCTTTGGATTTTCTCAGTAATAGCTGTTAGCATTGTGATATTCACTGCTGTTTTTGAGAGTTTTGTTGTTGTTAAGTGCTGTTGAATTGGTTCTGACTCATAGCAATCCTGTATAGGATTTCAAAGGTGGGTTTGAACTACCAACCTTGGGGTTTGTAGTCCAGTGCTTGTTCTACAGTGCCACACCAGAGTTAGTGCTTAGCATTTTATCACATTTTTAAAATAGAGAAGTTTAAGATGGAATCAATATTAATTTTGGGAGAAATATATATTTTTTTGAATTGTCAAGTTACTGGTAATAAGCAAAATACAGATTCAATTAAAATTACACAAGGTAGTATTAAAATGTTACATAAGTACTAAATGTTGGTACTAAATGTAGGGGGTCAGTGAAAAAGAGGAAGACAACCTTCAACTAGATGTATTGATACAGTGGCTGCAATGGTAGGCTCAAACATCATAACTATGAGGATAGTGAAGGATAGGGCAGTGTTTTGTTCTTTGTACGTAGGGTCGCTGTGAGTAGGGACTGACTCAATAGCACCTAACAAATGTCTATTAGAGAAAGTGTGGATGAATAAAATTTTAAAGAGAAAAATGAGCTTTTACTCTTCCTAACACAGATGAAGATCCATTGTAATTTAGTTAGCGTTTGGTTCTGACGTCTCGGATTACCGGGACATTAAGAAAAATGTAGGAGGGGCTAAGAAAAGTTTCTGCTACGGGATATAGATAGACACCGAGGATGGGAGTCCTGGTGTGGCGGTGTGGGTTAATGTGCGGGATTGCAAGGTCCGTTTGAACCACAAGGTTGGTAGTTCAAGCTCACCAGCTGTTCCTCAGAAACCCTGTACACATGGTTCTTATGAGTCGGAACCAGCTTGATGGCTCTTAACAACAAGGAAAATTTGGGCTCTGAATTTGAGTCTTGTTTCCACTACTGTTTGTGTTTAAATTTCTAAAATTTGGCAGATATTAAATTTCAGTTTTCCTTATTCTTCTCATTCCTCTTTTTCTCTCTCCTTCCTCCTACCTTCTTCTTTCCATCGCCTTTTATCTCCTTAACTTGTAATCCTACCTGAAAATATTCTGAAGTGTATTTCCTCTGACCAGTGAATATTTAATTATAAAATAGAGTTGATAAAATTTAAAGTATCAACTTTCTAAGTTATATAAGGAGGCTTCAAAAGTTCATTGAAAATTGGAAATAAAAGATAATGGAATTCTTCCATGAACTCTTTTTTTTAATTAAAGTTTTTATTTGTGAATTGAGCGATAGTTTACATGGGGGAACATCTGTTTTATACTCATCCTATCATATTTTGTTTAATTGCAATGATTACAATCCTCTCTGGACAGCATCATTCAACAGTATTTGCTTCTGTTCCCTCTGCTTTTTGCTGTTTTTTTTGGGGGGGGGCGGGGTATGTACACAAAAACACTGAGGCATAGATAATCACTGGACAATTAACTACAAGTCAGTGGTTCAAACCCACTAGGCCCTAATGAGTCAGAACTGTCTTGATGGCACTTAACAATAGCAGCACATACCATTTTATCATCTACTGTATAATTCCTCAGGACAGAATCCGCACTCCAGGCTAGCAAGTCCTTGTGGGTGGATATTGCCACTAGTTACCATAAAATGTACCTTTTATTTTATGCCTTTTCTGTTGACTACCTTATGAAGCATTCCATATTTTTAGGGATTTTAAGCAATGTTGTTGTTGTTGTTGTTAAGTGCCGTCGAGTCGGGTCCGACCCATAGCGACCCTGTACAGGGTTTCCGAGGTTGTAAATCTTTACGGGAGTAGAAAGCCTCATCTTTCTCCCGCGGAGCAGCTGGTAGTTTCGAACCGCTGACCGTAAGGTTCGCAGCCCGATTCGTAATACACACCTATAATTATGACTCCTCCTAAATGGTATGTACTGCTTTAGTAAATAAAATAATCTAGCTATGATATAAATTGATGTATATGTCTTCCATTTTATAAATACAACATATCTACCTTCTTATATAAGGAGCCCTGGTAGCGTAGTGGGTATAGATCTGGCTGCGAACCTCAGGGTCAGCGGTTCAAAACTACCAGCTGTTCAGTGGGAGAAAGATGAGGCTTTCTGCTCCCATAAAGATTTACAGCCTCGGAAACCCTGTACAGGGTCGCTATGAGTTGACACCGACTCCATGGCGCATAACAACAACAACAACCTTCTTATATGGAGTCCTGGTGTGATGCCATAGGATAAACCCTGGACTTTAAAGTCTGTTTGAACTACAGGTTCAGTGATTGATACGCACAAGCTGCACCGTGGCAACCCCATTTAGGATTGCATGTTAACGACAATAGCCTTCTTATATAAGGAGCCCTGGTAGCATAGTGGATTATGAAATGGGCTGCTAACCACAAGATCAGCAGGTTCAAATCTACCAGTTGCTTTGTAAGAGAAAGATAAAACTTTCTGCTCCCATAAAGATTTACAGCCACAGAAACCCTATACAGAATTGCTGTGAGTCAAAACCAGCTCGACCGGCACACAGCCCCCACACCACTACCATCAGCCCTTCGTTGGGCTCTGGTATGGCACTGTAGGATAAGTACTGGAATGGCAACTACAAGAGTTTCAGTTCAAATCCACAGCTGCTGTCAGAAGCTCTATACAGGTGTGGTATTGTGGGTTTATGGGCTGGACTGCAAAGTCATTTAAACTGTAAGGTTGGTGGTCCAAGTTCACCAGCTGCTCCTTAGAAATCCTACACAGGGTTGTTATGGGTCAGGACCAACTCGATGGCACTTAATAACAACAACAGCATACAACAGCAAATGTTCTTTCATGAAGCTTTTTGTTTTTTATCCAATCAGTGGGATGTGGTGGAAGGTGGTTGTTGTCAGGTGCCATCGAGTCGGAACCGACTCATAGCGACCCCATGCATAGCAGAACGAAACAAGGTCCGATCCTGGGCCAACCTCACTACCGCTGCCACACTTGACGCCATCAATGATGCCACCTGGCTGATCCATCTCGTTGGGGGGTCTTCCTCTTTTTCTATGACCCTCCACCTTACCCAGCATGACATCCTTCTCCAGCGACTGTTTCCTCCAGACAATATGTCCAAAGTAGGAGAGACGAAGCTTAGCCATATTGGCCTCCAAGGAGCACTCTGGTTGCACTTCTTCCAAAACAGATCTATTGGTTCTTTTGGCAGTCCATGGCACTTTCAGTATTCTCCTCCAACATCACAACTCAAAGGCATCAATTCTTCTACGATCTTCCTTATTCACTGTCCAGCTTTCGCATCAATATGAGGTTATTGAAAATACCATGGCTTGGGTCAGGCGCACCTTAGTCCTCAAGCTGACATCTCTGCTCTTCAATACTTTAAAAAGTTCCTGTGCAGCAGATTTGCCCAATGCAATACGTCATCTGATCTCTTGACTGCTGCTTCCGCGAGTGTTGACAATTGATCCAAGAAGGTTGACAGTAGAAAATAAGGATCCAGACAAATTATGAAAGTTAATTGCTTTTAAACATGTACATCCAAAGCTAAGAACTGGCCCTGTGTCCTTTCTATTGAAACTGAAAGAAATTTACTATTTGTAAAACAAATATGAGAGAAAGTCCTGAAAGTTCTCTAAGAGACTTGTCTTGCTCACTTGTTTTCAGATCATGCTTCACTCCAGCTACCAGAGGGTCATACGTCACCTCTGCTTAAAAGAGTTTAGTGGTTTATCATAGCCTCTAGCAGTTATTGGACTATTAAAAGTTTTTGATCTTTTATTTGAAGAGATTTAAACATTGATAATCTTATTATAGTCTTTGTAGCATAACAAAATTTCACAGTATCTGTACAAATACTCGTGTGTGTACTATTTATTTCCACCTTTAATCATTGGGTTACTGTTGAGCAGATTTCTTTACTCTTTTGACCTTGCTGTGGCAGTCATTTCCCACATGTTCTAGAAAAAAATGGGATCTTTCTTTGTTACTGACTTGAATTGACTTGACTTTGACTTTCTGAAACAGTATGCAAACTGAGTTGCAGAAAGAAATCTTGAGTATATAAATAAAAAAATAGAATGGCACAGCTGGCAAGGATTGGCTGCTTTTAGGTGGTCTGTAACAATTTAAGAGCTGTTGTCCTATGGGCTGAAGTCCCAAGTTCCATAGAGTAGTATAGGAGAGACCTCTGTGGTGTCCCTATCTCTCTTAAGTGTCCCTTGTTGTTGTTGTTAAGTGCTGTCGAGTCGGTTCCGACCCATAGCGACCCTGCACAGGGTTTCCGAGACTGTAAATCTTTACGGGAGCAGAGTCTCATCTTTCTCCCGCGGAGCGGCTATTAGTTTCGAATTGCTAACCTTGCGGTTCGCAGCCTGATTTGTAACCACTACGCTACCACAGCTGCAAGTATTCCTTATCTCACAGTCAATACATTGGCTATTGTTGTTTTTAGGTGTTGTTGGTTGAGTAGTCTCAGAGCAAAACACTGTCTGGTCCTGTGCCATCCTCAAGATTGTTTTTATGCTTAAGCCCATTGCTGCTGCGTGGTGTCAATCCATCTCTATTGGGATCTTTTTTTTCACTGACTCTAATGATTGGAGTTCTGGTGTGGTGCTCTAGGAGAAGCACTAGACCAAAATATCTTTTGAATTGTAAGATCAGTGGTTCATACTCACTGGCTGCTCCTCGGAACCCCTGTACAGGGCTTCTGTAACTTGGAACGGACTGGATGTCACTTACCAATAACAACAACAGCAACAATAAATTAATTGTAGATCTTTGCATAGGATGTGCCATTTCATAGCTCCTTAGCTTTACTTAAGGTTTTTTGCCTGGAATGTCTTTTTTCCCCTGGCTGCTTCCTACTCATCCTTCTTGACTTAGGTCTTCCTCCTCCTTAGGTGGGTTAAGTGTGTGTGTATGTATGTTTAAATTCCATATTCTCAAGATTCCCTGCTGTGAAGGATACAGTAGTTATGTGCCATGGAGTCCGTTCAGACTCGTAGTGACCCTGTGTAGGGTTTCCGAGGCTGTAAATCTTTAAGGGGACCTCATCTTTTCCTGCAGAGTGGCTGATAGGTTCAAACTGCTGACCTTGAGGTTAGCAGCCCGACTCATAACAACTATGATACCAGTAAGTTTTAGGTACTTTTCTATCTGCAGATAAAAGTTTAGGTATTTTTTTTTGTTGTTGTTGTTGTTGTTGTTGAGTGGAACAGTGTGTTTAAATCACTCAGCTCAGTTATCTGAGTGCGTGATGTTAGAAGAGGCATGATACAATTTTGTGGGTGTTACTTTAAAGAAAAAGAATTGAGGAGTGTGTAGCAAGCCTGTGATAGGCAGATTTCTAAATCAGTGACAGGATGGTTACTTAAAAGTACCTCTTTTGGGCAGCTTAAAAAAAATTCTTGCTAATAGTCTTTCATTTTTAACTTGCTTTTACTTCAAATTTTATTATTTTGTTGAGAATATACGCAATAAAACATATTCCAATTCAACAGTTTCTTCATGTACAGCGTAATGACATTGATTGATTATATTCCTGGAGTTATGAAACTACTTTTACTCTACCTTCTGAGCGGTTTCTCATTAACATAAACTCACTGCTTCCAAAGGGTCCTATCTCATCTTTTGAGTTGCTAGTCACAGTTTGATTCAATATAATTCTTTTTTTTTCATGTTTCATTGTGAATCATATGATAGTTTACATGGGAGAACATTAGCTTTACATTCATCCTATCATATATCGTTTCGTTGCCATGGTTACAATCCCCTCCATGCATCATCAACCAAAGGGTATACCCTGCAAGCCCCTCTCCCTCTCTGGGTCTAAAGTTCAATATAATTCTTAAAGAACACAAGGCAGAACTTTTTTTTACTAGTTAAGCTCAACTATTCCTCGGTTTTAAGAAGACTTTAAGGAATATTTTTAGTTTTAATTTCATGATGATCTCAGAGCAATAGTTTCAGGGGCTTATCCATGTCATTTTTTTTTCTCTAGAAAGTGTAGAGTCCATGAGAATTTGAAATTCTGTTGTACGTTATTCTCCTTTTGTATAGGCTTCTTTGAACAGAATGTTCTGTAATGGTAGCCAGGAGCCATCCAGTTCTGGTCCTCATGGCAAAGGAGGTGGTTGTTTACGGAGGCAGTTAACCTCACATTCTATAGTGTAGTAGTATAATGCCATCAAGTCAGTTCTGATTCTTAGTGACCCTGCATAGGTTTTCTAAGGCATGACTGGTGGGTTTGAACAGCCAACCTTCCAGTTAGCAGTCTGGAGCTTTTCCTACAGGGCCACATCAGAACTCCACCTCCTTCTATTCCTGACTCTCCTTCCTCTCTTATTCCACGTGAATAGAACCAATTGTTTTGCCTTCCATGGCTATTTTCTAGTTTTTAAGGAGTCCTGGTGTGGCTCTGTAGATTAAGCAGTGGACTTCAAGGTCGGTTTGAACTGCAAAGTGAGTTTGAACTACAAGGTCAGTAATTCAAATTCACTGGTTGCGCCTCAGAAACCCTATACATAGGGTCACTGAGACTGAAATGATTGGAAGGCACTTAATAACATTAAGACCCCAGGCATTATGCAAGGAACTAAGGTAGAATCTTTTGGATAGCTTTAAAAAGAATTACCTCTTTGAAAAGAGCCAGAGCAGGAAGATTCATAACAATCTCATCTAGAAACAGAGTTAGCTTTTGCAGTTTGTACTTCAAGGCAGTCATTCAGAAGACAATGTGTCTGTAGCCACATTTCCTTTTGATTTGAGGTTCCTATTCAATAAGAAGGAGTCCTGGTGTGTCGCTGTGGGTTAATTAATGCAATAGACTGCAAAATCACTTGAGGCTAGGACTTTTGTCTATCTCTTTTAATATCATTTTTGCTTTTGAAAAATGCTAAAATCTGTTATTTTTTTTTCTTGACTTTATTGAATTAATGTTTCTCAGTGTATTGGCCCTGATTTTGTTTTTTGATTGTACAATGGATGTGACAAAATTTATAAACATTTTCTATGAGCTTTGTTGGCTAATTTTGTTTTCTTTGGCCATGTTGTTGTTGTTAAGTGCTGTTGAGTCGGTTCTGACTCATAGTGACCCTGTAAAGGGTTTCTGAGGAACGGTTGGTGAGTTTGAACTTACATTATAGTTCAAACTGACCATGCAATCAGTGCTTATCCTATAGTGCCACACCAGGACTCCTTGACCATGGTAGTCGTTATGTGCTGTGGAGTCGGTTCCGACTCATAGCGACCCTGTACAGGGTTTCCGAGGCTATAAATCTTTATAGGAGCGGAAAGCCTCATCTTTCTCCTGCGGAACAGCTAGTAGTTTCGAACTGCTGACCTTGTAGTTCACAGCCCGATTCATAACCACTATGCTACCAGAGCTCCTTCCTTGACCATTGTTGTTGTTGTTAAGTACCATTGAGTCGATTCCGATCCATAGCAACTTCGATGTCTGATGCATTAGCCCACAGCGCCACACCAGGACTCTTGACCATAGGACCTACAGATGTCATCAACCTAACTGTGTATTTGCTGTTAATATCAGCACCCTATGTGAATAAGAGGCCTGGTATGGCGCTGTGGGCTAATGCATCAGACTGCAAAGTTATTTGAACTGCAAGGTCGGTGGTTCAAGCTCACTAGCTGCTCCTTGGAAACCTTATACAGGGTCTCTATGGGTCGGAATCAACTTGACAGCACTTAACAACAACAACAATGTAACTAACTTCCTCTTTACTATGAGTAATCCAAAAGGAGAATACTGGTTGGTACATGTGAAATTGTAACAAGCATATCTTGGGGTTTTTCTGTTTCCCTAAAAGGTTTCTCTTAAGTAGCTAGCGCCATTGTGCTCCTGCTGGGTTTCTCTTGAGCTCAGGGCTGAAGTCTCAAGAGGAAGGAGACTTTGGGTGTATTTCTAATAGCTTAATAGATAGGTTGATAAGAATTTGTTAAAATTGGTAAGTTTTTTTGAAACCATGGGTTTCAGGGTGGGTATTCAGACATAGTTTAATAATTCCAATACTTAAAGATAGGAAACACTGTTGTTATGTGCTGTCTAGTTGGTTCTGACTCAAAGTGACCCTGTATAGAGTTTCTGAGGAGTGGCTAGTGCATTTGAACCACTGACCTTTCAGGTAGTCCAGTGCTTATCTTACAGCACCATACCAGGACTCTGTGTTAAAAAGAGGACAGTTCTAATCCTTGAGTCAGAATCAACTTGGTGTCTGTGGGCTTGGTCTTTATCCTTCCCAAATGGATAACAGCACTGGCCTTAAAAGTGAAAGGCCCTGCAAAGACCTGATAGTTGAGACTTCCGATTAGTAGATTTTGGCAGTTGTGTCATGCACCTGCTGGAGTCATGTCCAGGATTCAGTGCTTTTTCCTGTTTGCTAGTCTGAAGCTATGTATGTAGTAGCAAAGTGCTGTCAAGTTGTTTCCAACATAATAGCCCTGTGTAGGGTTTCCAAGGAGCGGCTGGTGAGTTTGAACTGCTGATCTTGAAGTTCAAACTGACCTTGCAATCCAGTGCTTATCCTACAGTGCCACACACACAAAAAAAACGCTCTTTGCCCAGCCCAGGGCTGAAATTCTAGTTCCAGGCCAGCACTTCTGCTGTAACTTTGGACAAGTAAATTAAGTGAATTCTTTTATCTCTTTGAGCCAGCATTTCGTTTTCTGAAACTGGGAAAGGTAAAGTAATATGTATTACATGGGATTATTGTGAAAATGTGATATCATTGTGTTTAGCACAGTGCTGGTACATAGCAGATCCTTAATATTTACCTCATAGATATTGTAAAGATAAATTCTTAGAAATCAAACCCTCATAATATAAATTTAAGCCTCCTTTCCTTATTATACAAGTTCAACACCAAGATTTAAATGCTTGTAGCATGAATAGTGTGAAATTACTAATTAGAAAAATTTATGTTAATTATTTTCCATATTTTAAAAAAAGCATTGATTATTTCATTAGATGGTTAAAAAATGGAAAAATCATTATTTTTCTTCTTTGGGCTTTACTTCTGAATTCAGAGGTAGAGATCGAACTGAATAGTTTTTAAGGTTATTTTCAGTTTTTCACACTGATTCTTTAATTTCTTGAATGTGAAAAATTCTTTTATAAAGGAAAGTTTTAGATCCTAAGTTATTAACTGAATTTCCTCAGGGTATAATACTTGATGCCTGTATGGCTTTTATCCTTTGTTTTTGTTAGGGCTGTTGAGTCGCTTCTGACTCATAGTGACCCTGTGTAGGGTTTCTGAGGAGCAACTGGTCAGCTTAAACCACCAACCATGTGGTTAGCAGTCCAGTGCTTATCCTACAACATCATACCAGGGCTTCTCAGAGGCAAATATATATATTATATCTTGTAGAGGGAACCGGTTTTTCCTGAATAAATGAAAGCCGATTTGCAAGTGAGCGTTGATATTAATTTAGTATTAGTTATAGATGTAAACCTTAAACTCTTTCCTGGGATCTGAATGAGCCTATGATTTGGATAACTACAAAGATTTAGAAAAGGAAATATTAAAATAAACCATGAAGGTGTTGGGAGTTTATTTAAATTAGATGTAATAAAATATGCAATGTGGCTGAGCTTTTCACTGTCCATTCACTCTTTTTTTTTTATTAAATGTTTTTATTTTGGATTGAGTGAAAGTTTACAGGGCACATCATCAGTTTCACATTCAACCATTCATATAGCTTGTTTCATTACATTGATTATTATCCCCTCCATATATCATCAGTTAACAGTGTTTCTCTCTATCCTCTTTAGCTTTTTTTTTTTTGGGGGGGGGCATTCACTCTTGATACCTGCTGATATAAGTATTCTTTTAATAAGTTTATGCGAGTATCTTTGGACTCGTGTTATGGCTCTGTAGGATCAACACTGGCATGCTAACCACAAGGTCAGTAGTTCAAACTCACCAGCTGCTCCTTAGAAACCCTATACAGGGTTGCTGTGAGTCGGAACTGACTCAGGCAATTAACAACACCCGGAGTATCTCTGAATACAGTTGCTATAGTGGAAAGAAAGTAAATTTATTTAGAGTCAGACAAGACTAATTTCTGGCCCTAGGTCTGCTTATCAATTAGCCTTGTTTTCTTGCAACTTGGAGAAGTTGCTGTTTTAACAAACCAAGTTCTTATTGCCTGATTTTTGATATCCTATCTGTAAAATGGGAATAAAACCCATCTTCAAGTGTTATTAGGGGTTTCAGGGTAAATGCTCCTCAACTGACTGAAAACTTGGTGGTTGGAATCTGCTGTGGGTCCTTGGAAGAAAGTCCTGTCAATCTGCTTCTCAAAGACAGCAGCCATTGAAAACCCAGAGCATGGCTCTCCTCTGACACTCATGGGGTTGCCACGACTTACCAGAAGCTCAATAAATGGCAGTTACTTTTATTATATTATACAGACATTTATTTAGCATTTTCTGTGCTTGGTTCTTTCTGTATGTATTGAGGTAACAAAATATGTATGCCTAGAGTAGTTTAAGGCGCTCTGGTAGTATAGTGGTTACGAATCAGGTTGTGAACCGCAAGGTCAGCAGTTTGAAACTACCAGCTGTTCCGCAGAAGAAAGATGAGGCTTTCTGCTCCCGTAAAGATTTACAGCCTCAGAAATTCTGTACAGGGTCGATATGAGTCGGAACCGACTCCACGGCACATAACCAACACAGAGTAGTTTTGGTACACTTTTGTATTGTCTATAAGTTTCAGAGTTAAAGGACAGACTGGAAATATATGACATGCTCTTTGTTATCAGAAAACTGCTCAATTTATTTTTTTTGTTTGGTTCTTTTGGTTATGTATTCTTCACATGCCTTTTCTAAGTAATTAATACTGTAGTTACATTATAGGTGAGATGCAATAGTAAGTGGCAGATGTTGGATAGTAACTTAAGTTTGTCTGATTTTAAGCAAAGCTTGTCTTTTTAAACATTGCGGTTGGAATGAACTTAGCCACCAAAAGAAAACTCTTTTGAGAATGAAAGCTATGCTGGGACAAATGCAAACTAGGACTGTCTCTGGCAAAGGAGGATGTTTGGTTATACTTATTATAATTAGAATGAACAAGAAATTTTTAAGTCTAAGCCTCAGTATTTTAGTGTTTTTTGTTTTTTAAAAAATTTTTTTTGGTATTTTCTTTTAGTTCAAACACTCACTTTCAATAATTTTTCAAGATTATTGACTTTAAGATCTTAGATCTGAAAAAGTATTTTTTGAATACCATAAATAATTAATGGTCATTTAAATATTGTTTGTACTATATATATATATATATACACACACACACACATATACATACACACACACACAGTCCTGGTGTGGCACTATGAGTTTATGCTCTGGACTGCAAATTTGGTTTGAATAGCAAGGTCGGCATTTCAAGCTCACCAGCTGCTCCTCAGAAACCTTATACAGGGTCATTATGGGTCAGAATTGACTCGGTGGTACTTAACAACAATGACATATATATTCATTAGCATTTTTTTCTTTTGGAAAAATTGCCTTAATACTGGCAAACTTTGAAAAGAGGAATGGGAAAGGGTAAATGAAATAAATAAGCTTGTAATTTTTAGTCATGCCAGATGAGCTTTGTTAACAGAAAGTCCTAAATGAAAGCATGCCATTTCAAAGTTTTTTCCTTTGGGAAGGCAGAAGTGTGGATGACACTTAAAGCCAGATATGTTTTTAATCCGCTTCCATTGCCTGTATCTGTCACTCTTATATCATTCATCTTTCCTGTTCATTTTAACTTATGTTTCCAGGTTTCCTGTAATTTTATTTTGGGGAAGTACAAACCTGTACTCATATAATAAAAGTTGGAGTAATTGGGGTTTTTACAACAGAGGCATCATCATAGTCTTGTGGAAAGAATGTGAGTTTTGGTAGCACACTAATCGGGGTTTGAATTCTGGCTCTACCCTCATTTGCTATGTGTCCTTGTGCAAAATCACTTACCTTCTGAGCTCCTTACACTGTAGCAAACATATGTAAAGTGCCTGGCACATAGTAGGTTCATATACAATAATGGTGTCTATGATTAAATGAAAGAGACCAGAAATCATTGCTTTTATGATGTGATAGTCACAGTCTCACCACTAATCTTGTTTTGCACTCAAACTTTCACAGTTCCCTTGAATGGGTTTTCATTTAAACATTCTCTTTTCTCCCTCTTGTTTCTGTCCACTGTATCCTGAGAAATTAGTGTTGGCCACAGAAACTTCCTTTCCAGAGGGCAGAAAGTGGGCCCCTCTCCAAAGGTTTCTGTAAACTATTATAACTAGGTCTACCCCTGAACTCCAGACTGCCAAGGGTGCATATTCCCTGCCCCAACTAACCTTCCAGTTGCCTGTGTGAAGGGGTGATTTGTTGCGGCCTCTAACTGCTTCTTCTCTTCCTTCCTTTTTGTCATCCTGCAGTGTTCTGTGCCAAGGTCTTTGTGGCTAGGCTGCGCCAACCTGGTAGAGAGCATGTGCGCACTGAGTTGCCTGCAGAGCATGCCCAGTGTCAGATGTCTCCAGGTGCCTCTCTTCTTTCTTGTTGTAAATGTGTTTTTTTACGTATGCCATGAACATTTGTTGAAACTTGCAGTAGTGTGTTTAATCCAATGTTAAGTCTGCTAAATGTTCTGTGTAACCCTCTGCTTTCCTCCAGCCTGGGTGCCCCACATGGAGGAGTTAGTACCTAGAGGGGCCTTTGGGCCTCTCTCAGCAAAATGGATCTTTGACTGGGCCCTGCCCTGTCTCCCCTTATCTGCTCCTGCTTTTTATCCCTTCTACCCCCACACCCACTCCTGACCTTGAGCTTATGATTCTCATGCTTAATAGTTAGTTGTGCATGTGTCCCCCAAACTTGACATTTTCCATTTGTTGAGGAGGGAATTAAAGTGATAATTTTTTGATTTTGAAACATCCTTTTGACCTGCTTTCTCCCATTCCCCTTCAAAAATAGTATAAGTCTCAACTTGAGGTTTATAAAGATCACAGCTTTATGCTACCTGTAACAGTCAGTTTGGGTCACTTCCCAAAGGTCAAATCTGACACCTATTTACAGGTTCTCCCAATTTTTCCAGGCCGAGGCCGGCAGAGAATTCCACAGATAAAGTAAAACTTTTGGGGACTGGGGCTGGGGGGCTGGGTTGCTCAGGAAAAACTGGTAGTAGGAGTGCATCTGAACAACCCTAACTTGTTGGGATGGATTCTAGGAGTGCCAAGGCAGAAAATACAAAACATTGTACTTTTATTTGGGCTACTCTGTTTAGAGAAAGCATGTGTTTAATTAAGTATGGTTTTAGTAGCAATACTCAGTTTTCTTCACTCAGTGTATTCTAGGCAGTTTGATATTATCTTTAAAAAGTATTATTAAATTCCTGGCATCCTGTAGAGACTGCTCTGTTGTAGGAAAATGGTGTATAGTTAGGAGATGAGTAGAAGGCTATTATTGATGGCATGGATGACTTTACTGTTCTCAAGGTTATCTTTCTATTCATGTTTACAATCTCTAAATGGAGCTGGAGAGCCAGGAAGGAGGAAACTTTCCTTCATTTTGGGGTCATGCATTTTAATTATTTACTTATTTGTTGGCAAGCATTCTGAGTAGCATTGGCATGGTTATTGATTAAATTTGCTTTATTTAGAAAACAGTACTGGAACCTCACTATAAAATACCTGTAGAGTGAATTCAGTATAAGGCTGAGTTGTCATAGATTCTGTTTGAAAAGATGGATTAACAACTCTTAGGGTCCAATAATGGATGTTTGAAGGAAACTCAGTATAATGAATCTTTAACTTGGAACAAGCCGCTTCCTGAATACAATGTGACTAACAAAATGTTCTTGAAATGGCAGACATTATTACATGTGCTCTCCTTGTTGCCATATGGACATTGGCATTATAGTAATAGTATACTTCTTTGTGTTTGTTTTTCTGAAAATGCTTATTTGTATGTTAGAGCTACTAAGTTTCATGGGCTGGTCCACCCCTCCACCCCCCAATCTGAAATTTTAAGCAGGAATTTTAATTATAGTTCTTATTATGGTCTAGGAGTGCTGATTCTCTTGATTTCATTCACTTAAAATTAATTGACCAATGGAAGACATTATTCAATTTATTTTAGTAATTGACTATTATGAACTCTTTGGAGGTGGGGGATGAGTGGGAGGAAGTATTGGTTCCTACCTTGTTGAAAATGGAAAGCTAGATGTGTTTAACATTTCTTTGACTCATCTTTCCCAGTAAAAGTCATATATGAGATAAAATTGGAGCTTTCGCCTTTATTGGCTCTTATTTCAGTGAGTGGAGCAGTTTTGTTTCTAAGACATATGTAGGGGATTTCTTTTTTTAAAACCTAGGTTTTTATTTTCCCTGGTACATAATTAAGGGTATACAACATAATTAAATAAAATGTGTGTTTAGTTGATTGTACTGGCACATCGTTATTCAGCATTGTTTCATGTCTTTGGAAAGTTAATATGTAATAATGAACATGGAAAACTACCTTCCTCTCCACTCACTTGGTTTATATATTATTTTAATGCCAGTATTCTTTCTCTCTACCTCCAGTCTTCATATAGTGCAAAAGTTAAGTGACTTAATTTGGTTTGGGGCTTTCAAAGGATAGCTGTTTTCTTTCTTGTTACATGTTTGTTCTGTCACAAAGAAAATTCTTTCTTAACATTGTTACCTAAGGAAACTCCAATAGTTTGGTCAGTGGTTTGAACCCACTAGGTGCTCCCTGGGGAAAAGTGAAGATTTTGCTTCCTTAAAGAGGTACAGTCTAAGAAACCCTAGGGAACAGTCCAGGTCTGTCTTACAGTGTCACCGTAAGTTGCCATGGACTCAGTGAGTGGAAAAGCAAAGAAATAGGCCATTCTAGTCTCTGCCATTTGTGAAAAGGTTATCAGGTACTTGAAAACAAAAACAAAAACCTGTCACCACAAACTGTACTTGGTGCTTCACATACATTTCCTTATGACCACCCTGAGGAAAGCGTTATTTTTATTTTTCAGATGTGGACACCTTTGTGTCTCAAAGGTGATATGTGTGATTTGACCCACATTAATATTTACCTAGCTGCTAGTGGTGGAATTCCTGGGTGGGTGCAAACAGTTAAATGCATGGCTGCTAACCCAAAATTAATGGTTTGAAACTACTCAGAAGTACCTTGGAAGAAAGGACTGGTAATCTGTTCCTCCTAAAATCAGCTTGAAAACCCAGTGGAACCAGTTCTGCCCTGAAAAACATGGGCTTGAAGACAACTTTTTTTTTTTTTTTAAGTGATGGAGTTTGTATTTGTGCCCAAGATTTTACCTGATTCCAAAACTGGTTATCTGTCTTCTGTAAAAGAATGCCACTATTTCTAGATTTTTCCACCTTATTTTTATTTGTGGACACATGTACAATTTCGGCTTAGTGTTTAGCTTGTTTAGTCTTAATTTTTTTATTTGAAAAGAAAAACCTACCAAATAGCTATAGAAAAAGGGGAAAAAAAAATCCTTTTGTTAAAACAAGTCCTCCTGAATCTTAATGCTGGTGTAGCTCCTGAATGGTCTTTGTGTAAATTTAATTCTATGAATGTTTACTGAGCAGTTGCTATGTACCAGGGCTCATACAGATGTTGGGCATGTAAAGGTGAATAATGCAGACTTGTTCCCTGCTCTAAAAGAGTTAGTTGTGGTATTAAGGACATAGCTATCTCTTAGCTGAAGTGATCTGAGTGAAGCAGAACTGTGAACGAAAATCCAGACATCCACAAACTCAGTCCAAGTGGATATGTGTGTGTAAATTAGCCAAACCTATGCTGACTTGCAAAGTTGGCTGTTCAAACCCACCAGGTGCTCACTGGAAATCCTATGCAGTGTCGCTGTGAGTTGGAACTGACTTGATTGCACTTAGCAACAACATACATATGTGCTTTAGAAAAATAAAAATGTGAACCAGTTTAAAGTAGAATTAGTTCTCTACGTTTTAAAGTACAATTTTCTAGAACAGTTAAACTATAATTATCTGACTCTCTGAACAAGCTGCACTGAATCAAATCTCATTTGGTTCAGATACCCATATGCAATCAGTTGATTGTTATGTCAGATAATCAAGAGTTCAAACTATGTAGAGTATTAATTTGCCAAAAGGAATGTCAGTGTCAGTGTTAGTGATAGCACAGTGAAACCTGTGAGAGCCCAGACTCCATGAGACTGCCTTTGTTTTTCCCGGTCTTGCAGTTTTACCACTTTTTTTGCTGCTCTCGGAAGACTTCCACCTCACACAGGTTACGGCTTTCATTTTCCACTTTGTGTGTTAACCCCTAGGCACTTGTTGTCAAGTGCCATCAAGTCATTTCCAACTCATAGTGAGCCTGTGAAGAGTCCCAACATTTCTATATATATGCTATACTTCAGAGGGGGAAAAAACACATTCTACTCCTCCCACCAAAACAAACAAAAACCCACCTTTTCTATTGAGCATGGGGATTTGTCATCTCTTGTTGATTATCTTGTTGCACTCTGGTGCTGGAGTCTGTAAAGTTCTATGTACATTAATAAGCAAAGTTTTATTTTCTCTTTATAAAATACAGTTATCAAAAACAAAACAAACCAGCTGGTAACCTCACCATCCGGAAACAGTGTTTGTTGCTATTTTAGGGCCTGTCTTTCTCCTGCCTTTTTGTCAGGGAGAAATCTAATGCATTGTGCAGGTTCTGGATGTGATTCTGGTGGTGATGTTTTAAGTGTTCCATGGAACCTCCAAGTTTGACTGTGGGATCATTGTTGTTGTTAAAGTGCTGTTGAGTTGGTTCTGACGCATAGTCACCCTGTTTAGGGTTTCCAAGGAGCAGCTGGTGAGCTTTAACTGCCAGCCTTGCGTTCAAATGACTTTTCAGTCTAGTGCACCAACTCACAGTGCCACACCAGAGGGGTTAAAGAGGGCCTGATATGGTTCTCCTCCCCCAAGATAGCTCTGGATTGCTCTGGGCTCTCAGTAAGTGTAAGAGTCAGTTAGTTACAAACGTCTACTATGGAAATTTCCAGACATATGTAAAAATCAGGATAATCATTTCAACAGTTTTCAAAGTTACGATATTCTTAGTTCAACTTTTCCCCTTCCTCCAACATTGTTGTTTTCTGGGGCATTTAAAAGTAAATGTAAGACAGCTTAATTAAAAAAAAAAAACCAAAAAAAGGAAAAACTTTTGCAAATCAGTTTTCTTTTTTTAAAAGTTTTTGTGAATTGGTTGATAGTTTACATGGGAAAACATCAGCTTTACGTTCATCTTATCATATTTCTTTTCATTGCACTGATTGCAGTCCCCTTCATGCATCATCATTCAACACATTTGTTTCCATTCCCTCAGATTTTTTTGGATGTACACTGAAGCACTCGGAAATATACAACAATTTAAACAACCAAAGGGCACACCCTTCAAGCTTGCCCTCCTGACTGTCAGCACACAATTCCTTTCCCTCTCTAGTCCAGGGTCCCCAGTCGCTCCATCTCTCCACGTCACTGTCTCTGCCTCCATCTCCGGTGTCACTGCTTCTCTGGATAGGGTCCCGCACTTCGCTCTTCTTCCTTGATGGTCACAGGGTCCTCTGCTCCTGGACTGCAAGATCAACCGCTCCACTCCTTTTGTTACAAAACATCTGCCATTACATTTGCAACACTCACAAATCAGTCCTGATAGCAGTTATTCACTACTGAACCAGAAGAGTCTTATCCTCATTTCCTTTCACCAGCTCTTGGCAAATCATTCTTTTATGTCATGATTGAAAAAGTTTTAAAGTTCAAAAAATAAAAGACAACACTGATCACTGAAAGTTATAAAGGGTGATGTTAAGCTTCCTTTGACGCCAGGCTTCACTTCTAGAGAATTACTTACCAGTTATTCTTAAAAGAAAACACAAAAAGGAAGCCATGATACAAATTTATTTTTCAGTTAGTATCTTTAAAAATTAATACATTAATCACCTTTGCATCTCAGCATATAAAATTTACTTCTTTTTTTTTTTTGTAGCTGCGGTAGTATTCTATCATGTTGCTTTATCATTAATATAGATATCTATATAGCTGTATAACCAGCTTTCTATTGATGGAACTTTGTTGCTCAGTGCTGTCAGGTTGGTTCGGACTCATAGTGATCCTGTATAGGGTTTCTGAGGCTGAAAATCTTTGCTGGAGCAAAATCTCATTTTTTTTACTGTGGAGCTGCTGGTGAGTCTGAACCATCAACCATGTGGTTCACAGTCCAGAGCTTATCCTTAGTGGAACTTGGTTGTTGTTCAGTGCTATACGGTTTTTGAAGAGCAGCTGGACGTGATTTTTTAAGCTGTATTGAGTTGGATATCATTGTAGCTAAATCTTTTTTTTTTTTTTTTAAATGTTTTGTGAATTATGTGATAGTTTACATGGGAGAACATTAGTTTTACATTCATCCTACTGTATATTGTTTCATTGCCATGATTACAATCCAGTCCATGCATCATCAACCAACCAAAGGGCATATCCTGCAAGCCTGCCTGCCCCCACCTCCACCCCCCAACGGTTGTCAGCACACAGCCCCTCACCCTCTCTGTGTCTAAAGTCCCCAGCTGCTCCATCTCTCCACATCATTGTCTCTGCCTCCATCTCAAGCATCATTGCTTCTCTGGGTAGGGTCCTGTTCACTGCTCTTCTCACTTGATGGTCCCAGGGACCTCTGCTCCCAGACTGAAAAGTTAATCACTCTCCTCCTTGTGTAGCTAAATCTTTTATGTTTGTACTTCTGTGGTTCTTTCCTCAGAACAAGAATAATGCACTTGGGGTTGCTAAGTTGCACTGTTTAGAGGCTAGAGCAAATTACATTTCTGTAAGTATGAGACTGGTGTGGCGTTGTGCTGTAGGTTAATGCGCTGGACTGCAAGGTTGGTTTAAACCACAAGGTCGGCTGTTTAGGCTCACCAGCTGCTCCTTGGAAACCCTATACTGGGTGGCTGGCTATGAGTTGAACCGACTCACAGCACTTAACAGCAACAGCACAGCATGTGTGAGACATTCCTTTTTCTTATGTCCTGTCTGACAGTGGATATCTTAATTTTGTGTTCTTTGTTATTTTGAAAGGTCATTGATTGTTAGTGAGATGGAATCTATTTACCATTTCTATTTCTTGTTTTATAAGTTATCTCTTTAGCCTTTCTCTATATTTTTTTATTTTTCTTAAAATTGTGATTAGTTTACAGAGCAAATTGGCTTTCTGTTCAACTATTCATACACATTTGTTTTGTGACATTGATTGCAATCCCTACAGTATAACATCATCACTCTTCCCACTTGCTCTGTGTGTTTACTGTGTTCATTCCTTTTTTCCTCTCTTCCTTCTGAGCTTTATCCCTGACAAATGCTGTCCTTTTGATCTCATATGGCTGATTGTTCTAAGGAGTGTGTACCGCCCTGGTATTATTGTTGACCATATAGGCCTTTCCAGTATGATACCCTGGACCACAGGGTCAGTTTGAGCTTCAGGGTCGGCAATTCAAACCCACCAGCTTCTCCTCAGAAACCCTATACAGGGTCTCTATGAGTCAGACAGGACTCAACAGCACTTAACAACAGCAACAACAACAAATCCTTTGATTGAAAGTTGAGCCACGAAAAGGAGTTCAGTCCCAGATTTGCAGTGTGTCTAAGGTCTTGGGGGTACTACATTTTACTATGGATGGCTTTATTTGTTTTTAAAAACGGATTTGTAGAAACTATTTTTACCTGTTAAGTATAATAATGCAAACTTTTTTTTTGCAAATACTTCCATAGTATGACATTTACCATCAGTTTTGTTTATAATACTTTTGCCATAAATAAAGTTTAGAAAGAAAATTTCAGTTTCGTGAACTTACTCCTTTTCCTATATATAGTTTTCATCCCAAGATTATACATTCCTCTTACAGTTTTGGCATTGTATTTTGTATTTAAATCTGTCAGTCTGTAGTTTAATTTACTATATGCTGTGGATTAGAAAGCTATTTCTTTCTAAAATATTCAGTGGTTTTTTCTGAATCCTATCTATTTATCTCACTTTCCCCTACTGCTTGGAAATTATATGTGTATATTTCCCTTCCTTGTTTACCATGATACCTACTCACAAGCTTTTCTTCACTTACCATCAATGATCAGCTGTAGGGCTACTGACCCATGCTGTCTTTTACATATAGTTATTTGTCATGTTAATGATAGGCTTTGAAAGTTAAGCATGAAACAAAACGAGACCATTAATATTTCCCTAAAAGGTAATTTTTTTCTTTTCTTACTCTTGTTATTTGAAATTGCTTTATCATTTCAGTGTCATGTTTTCTGGAAACAGTGAGGGTAATGACTTAGTGATCTAAGAATTTGAAACAGCATGTAATTAATAATTTAGAGTAAGTTCTAATGATAGCACAAACCTGGCATATAATACTAGCACATACATTCCCAATGGAAGAGAACTTCTGCTGTGGAATAATTAAAACTATGCCGTGTTTAATTAACTGTGAATAATTTAAAGTTTCTAAAATAATGTATGCAACGGATAAGGTACAATAGTCAATTTGAGGTTAGGGAAGCTGGTAAATGGAATTCAGGGCACATAAAAAATGTCTTTTTATTTTTGGGTTGGGGGAATATGTCACATAACTCATGCCATGGACATTTATTATGTTCAATGTAAAAATGATGATTTTATTTATGTTGATTAATGCTTACTGTTTATTTTGCTTATGATGATACCACCATTTCATTGCAAACATTTTAAACAGTTCTTGTTGTTACATGCTGTCAAGTCTATTCTGACTCACTAGCGACCCTGTATAGGGTTTCCAAGGAGCAGCTGGTGAGTTTGAACCACCAACCTTGCAGTTCAAACGACTTTGCAGTCTGACGCATTAGCTCACAGTGCCACACCAGGACTCCTATTTTAAACACTAAATTATAAACAATGAAACGAACTCATCAGCCATCATCTCACTTCATTGGTGCCCATTCTTTTTTTCTGACATTTTATTTCTTTATGTGTGTGTGTTGTTAGATGCTGTGGAGTCAGTTCCTACTTATAATGACCATATGTACAAAAACAATGAAACACTGCCCGGTCCTGCTCCATTCTCACAATTATTATGTTTGAACCCACTGTAGTCATTGAATTCGTCTCTCTGAGGGTTTTCCTCTTTTTCACTGACCCTCTGTTACCAAACATGATGTTTGTCTTCGAGGACTGGTCCCTCCTGATAACATGTTCAAAGTACAGGACATGAAGTCTCGTCATTCTGGCTTCTAAGGCACATTCTAGCTGTACTTCCAACACAGATTTGTCTGTTCTTCTGGCGTCCATGGTACTTTAAATATTTTTCTCAAACACTATTAACACAAATGTATCAATTCTTCTCTGGTCTTCTTTATTCATTGTCTGGCTTCCACATGCATATTATGTGACTGAAAACATCATGATTTGTTTCAGGTGCACCTTAGTCCTGAAAGTGATATTTTTTGAATCTTTAACACTTTAAAGAGCATTTTTATGCAACAGTGCAGCACATTGTATGATATCTTCACAGCTGTTTTCCTGGGTGTTGATTGTGGATCCTAGTAAAAGAAAATCCTTGACAACTTCAATATTTCTTCCATTTATCATGGTATTGCTTATTGTTCCAGATGCCAGAGTTTTTGTTTTCTTTATGTTGAGTTGTAACCCATACTGAAAGCTGTAGTGTGTGATCTCTACCAGCAAGTGCTTCAGGTCCTCTTCATGTTCAGCAAACAAAGTTGTGTAGTGAGTCTCCCTCCAATCCACATTTGTCTTCTTCCAGTCCAGCCTCTCTGATTATTTGTATAGCATATAGATTGAGAATAGTGAAGGGTTACAACTTTCCTGGTTATAACCCACACAATATCTCCTTGTTCTCTTCCAAAGCTTCCTCTTGGTCCACACAAGCATAATTAAGTGTTCTGGAATTCCCATTCCTTAGAGTGTTAGCTATAATTTGTTATGATCCACACAGTTGAATGCCTTTGCATAGTCAATAAAACACAGGCCAACATCTTTCTGGTACTCTCTTGCATTCTGCCCAGATCAGTCTGATGCCAGCAATTATATTCCTTGTTCCACATCCTCTTGTGAATCCTGCTTGACTATGACAATTCCCTGTTGATATACTGCTGCATCTATTTTTAAATTACCTTCAACAAAATTTTACTTGCTGGGAAGCACAAAGAACTAATAAAAATTACCCTTTGTTTAATTTTTATTATTCAGCCATTAGCTGTTTATTATGTTCTTACTATGACAAGCATTGTTACGGGTACTGGGAATGTAGGAGTTCATGAGAGACAAAAAGCTGTGTTCTCTTGGACCCAAAAGGATGAGTCAGAAATAATCTGCACTACGGTTATATTAAAATGCATATCCACAGCCGATGACACCATTGAGCATGCACATGAAATGTTTCTGTTGAATAGACGAGTGACAGTGATTATGTAGCAAATCATCTGCAGATCAGCCATAGCTCTTTCTATGAAATAATCCACGGAGTACTTGGGTTTAAAAAAATTTGTGCGAGATGGGTACTGAAACAATTCATGTAAGAGCGTAAACAGAATCATTTGGACATCTGCAAACAGAGTTTGAACCTGTACTGGAAGGAAGGTGAAAGTTTCTTTAAAAAAAAAAATAAAATAAATAAAAAAGAATTGTTACTGATGACGAGACATGGATTCATCTCTACCAGTCTGAGAGTAAACAGCTGAGTGTGGAATGGAAACATCCATAGTTGCCAACCAAGAAAAAGATCAGAAGTCAACCGTCAACCGGAAAATTGATGCTTACCGTTTTCTGGGATTCTTAATGATCCGTATTAGAACACTATCTGGAAAAAGGTTGAACAATCAACAGATGCTCACTGAAGAGCTGAAGCCTAAACTTCAGATGAAACGCAGAGGACATGGAGATCTTGCATGACAATGTATGTCCGCGCACTTCTGCCGACACTGTACAAAAACTTGGTTTTGAGGTATTAAAGCATCCTCCCTATAGACCTGATCTTGCTCCATCAGACTTCAGCCCTTCAAGGACAAAGGTTCATCTCTGATGAAGATGTGAAGACATTGTGGCTCATAGTTCAGCCTAAAACATTTTTTTAATAAGGGAGTACAAAAGTTTGTTTGACAGATGGACAAAAGTGTATTGAAAAGTAAGGAGATTATGTAAAAAATGATGTATATATCTTTTATGAAAATTGATTAAAATAAAGTCTATAGCTTGAGTGTGGATAATTTTAACTCATCCTTGTATATTACAGTAAGGAAAGATAAATGAAATACACACAATGTTAAATGGTAATGAGTACTACCGAAATAAAGAGTGGCAGGGTGATGAGGTACACCAAAGTTTGGGGAAAGATTTCTTTTAAATATGATTAGGAAAAATCTCATTGAGAAAATGGAACTTGAGCAAAGATGTGAAAGAAATGAGCGATGCAGTTATTTGGGGGGAAAAGAATTCCAGAGTGGCTACTGTGTAATGGAGTGTGGACTGAAAAGGAGAGTAGTAGTAGATGAAGTCAGAGAGGCCAGGAGAGAGGGTGGGGTTGTGTAGGGTTGTAACACCTGCTGGATTTTGCCTTTTATTTAGCATGCTATAAGAGGATTTTGCATGCTCATTGGAGGATTTTGACCAGAGGAGTTGTCTTTCTGATTAATGTTGTAACAGAATTACTGTCTGTTGTGTAGTTAACATAAGGAAGAGGTGGAAACAGACCAGTTTGTAAATATTCAAGCAAGGTGGGAGATCTTAATAAGATGGTGGCTGGGACTAGATAGATAGCAATGCAGAGAGAGAAGTAGACATTCTGGGTATATTTTAAAGATAAAACTTTGAAACTTTTCTGAGGTTGTATTATTTTGATATATTTCCTTCTGTATATAACAAATACAGTCTTGTTAGTAATTTAGCTGCCCTTTTTTCTGCTTGCTAATCTTTTTCATAAAAAAGGGTTTAAACATGACTGTATGACTGACATACTCTGATTAAACCATGTTGGATTGACTCCTGTTCTCTTTAAATTTCCCCAAATAACTTTCATGGGATGAATTCTTAGAAGCTCAGATAGTAATTCAGAGTATAAACATTTGAAGAGAGCAGTCTTAATTGCTTTAATGGAGTCCTGGTGTGGTGCTGCTGGTTAGGGTTAATGCACTGGGCTGCAAAGTTGGTTTGAATTTCAAGGTTGGTGGTTCAAGCTCAGCATTCGCTCCTTGGAAATCCTATACAGGGTTGCTGTGGGTCCGAACTGACTGGATGGCACTTCATAACAACAAGAACAACATCTGGTTTAAGGATAGTTCTAAGTTTGATTGAGTGACTGTGGAGAGGCCAAACTTTGAGTTGTTATTGTTGTTAAATACCATCGAGTTGGTTCTGACCCATAGCGACCCTGCATAGGGTTTCCAAGGAGTGACTGGTAAGCTTGAACCACCGAGCTTGTAGTTCAAACGGTTTTGCAATATGGCGCATTAACCCACAGTGCCACACCAGGACTCCAAACTTTGAGTTAGAGATTCGAAATGGAAACAGGCAGTTCATGACAAAATGTGGAGCAAATAGGAGTTGATGGATACTAGTAAAAATGCCATCAATCTTCTCAAACAGTAACAGGTTACTTTAACAAAAATTGTTATCCTGAGATTTAAAAGCTGCACATGCAGCAGTGAAGGTGATAGTGATGGAGAATTTGTTGTTAGTAGGGGTTTGTTCAGTTGTTTGAAAGTGAAGGCAAATTTATATCACATTAAAGAGCAAGTAGGGTTGTCCTGTAAATTGGATGTTTGAGACTTACTGTACTCTGAATTCATATCCACAGCCTTCTTCACAAGTGACAGCTCTTCACACTGAGCAATTTGAGTCTGTGTTGAGTCAGCTAAGGCCTGACCTACTAAAAGAAAAGCCCCCTACTGGATGTGCTTGGCCCAGAAAAAGAACTTCAGAGACACGTTTTAACAACTGTTTCAACACGGCTAACAGCTGTTTCAGTACTGGTTTCTAGTTTTGGCCCATGCCTTCCTATTGAATTGCCTTCTGTTGAATTGCTATGATCAGAGTTCAAAACTGGTGTTATACAATTAGCATAATTCTTAAAGCGTAGAATCATGTATAAATTTTACACAGATTTTCTGAGTACCCACTATGTACTGCACATTATACCATGTCTTGATAATGCAAAGAACTAGCATCCAGTCTTCGCAGAGATTACATAAAAAGTATCTCTTCCCTAATATGAGGAAGATTGTTGATATGCCTCATCTCCCCATTAGAAAACTAGGAGTCTTTCCAAATTCTCTTCTGTTATAGGATGTTTCTTATTTACAGAGAGTACAAGGCAAATGTTAAATTCATCTTTAAGACAACAGGAAATGAAAAATTAAGGATTGTTGTTAAATGCTATAGACCCTGTATAGAGTTTCCGAGGAATAGCTGGTGGGTTTGAACCACTGACCTTGTAGTTAGAGCAGTCCAGTGCTTCTCAACAGTGCCACACCAAGACTCCAAATTAAGGGTTGTTGTTAAGTGCCTTGGAATCAATTCCAATGCATAGTGACCCTGTATAGGGTTTCCGAGACTCTAAATCTTTGTTAAGTGCTTTCTAAGCAGAAAGCCTCATCTTTCTCAGTTTAGTGCTTATTATAATGCTATTTTTAGTTTGTAAGCTGTGATGAAACCTGCCCAGCATGGGAACTCTACTTGTCTTTGAAACACCAGTGGCATAGCTTCCATCATCACAACAACATGCAAGCCACCATAGTAGGACACATTGAAAGACATGTGGGGCATGAGTCACTTGGATTAGTTTCTTTTCACCCCCCTCACTGTTAAGTATCGTCATGTTATTCATTTAAAATTTATTTTATTCCTTTGTTTTGGCTTGTATTCTGTTTCTTTCTCCCAATCTTTGTTGGGAGTCCTGGTGTGGCACTGCAGGGTAATGCACTGGACCTCAAGGTCGGTTTGAACTGCAGGGTCAGCAGTTCAAACTCAGCCAGCTGCTGCTCAGAAACCCCGTATAGGGTCCCTATGAGTCAGAACTGACTTGATGGCACTTAACAACAACAGCAGAAGTTTTTTTTATTTTAATTTTTGAGTACTTAAGCATTTGGCATGATTATAAAAGTCAAAAGAATGCAGTGTAAAAAGATTGTTGTTGTTAAGTACTGTGGAGTGAGTCGGTTCTGACTCATAATGACCCTGCACAGGATTTCCGAGGCTGCACATCTTTACGGGAGCAGAAAGCTGCATCTTTCTACCACGGAACAGCTGGTAGTTTTGAACTGCCGACCTTGAGGCTCACAGCCCGATTCGTAACCACTATGCAACCAGACCTCCTTACAGTATAAAAAGTTATACTTGTGAAAATGAGCACCTCTCTTTTCCATTGTGTTTCTCCTATTAATTCCCCTTAGATAACTATTCTTATCACTTTTTAATTTATTCTTTCTGGGTTTTGTTAGGCAGTATGTCTCAATGGATATTCTTTTACATTTTGTTCTTTACACCTAAATCTGTATCTTTAGAATTACTGCATATGATAAGTCTGAAGAGGTCTTATTTATTTTTCCAGCTGCATAGTACTCTACTGTGTTGATATGTCATAGTTAATCCAGCCAATCTCAGCTGTATGGAAGACTAGTTGTTGTTTTTGTTAGGTGCTGTCCAGCTGGTTCTCATAGCAACCTTACGCACAACAAAACAAAATGTAAGGACAATTGGTGTGTTTGAGCCCATTGCTGCAGTCACTGTGTCAATTCATCTTCTTGGGGATCTTTTACTTTTTTGCTGACCCTCTACTTTACCAAGCATGATGTCCTTCTCCAGGGACTGGTGCCTCCTGATAAACATGTTTGACATTTGAAAATCAAAGTCATGCCATCCTGGCTTCTAAGGACCATTCTGGCTGTATTTCTTCCAAGACAGATTTGTTTATTCTTCTGGCAGTCCATGGTAATGTTAATGTTTTCCAATATCATAATTCAAATGTATTGATTCTTATATGGTTTTCCTTATTCATTGTCCAATTTTCATGTGCATATTGTTGTTGTGAAGTGCCGTTGAGTTGATTCTGACTCATAGAGAACATGTATAGAGTTTCTGAGGAGCTGCTGGTGATCTTGAACCGCCGACCTTGCAGTTCAAACGACTTTGCAGTCTGGTGCATTAACCCACAGTGCCATACCAGAACTCAATATTAGGTGACTGAAAATATCATGGCTTGGGTTAGGTACGGTTCACCTTAGTCCTCAAACTGATAGCTTTGTTCTTGAACACTTTAAACAAATCTAGAGCAACAGATTTGCCTAATACAATATGTCATCTAATTTCTTGACCAATGCTTCCATGGGAGTTGATAGTGGATCCAAGGAAAATGAAGTCTTTGACAACTTCAGTTCCCCATCCCCCCCATATTTATTGTTTCAGTCGTGATAATTTTTTTTTTTTACTTTGAGGTACAATCCATTCTGAAGGCTATGGTTTTTAATCTTCATCATTATTTCAAGTCCTTTTTGCTTCTAGCTAGCAAGGTTGTATTATCTGCATATCATAGGTTCTTGATTAATATTTCTCCAAACTTGCTGTTATGCTTTTCTTCATATAATCCAGCTACTCATCCTGTTTGTTCAATATACAGATTGAACAAATAAGATGAAAGAATATAGCCCTGTCACAAACCTTTCTGCATTTTAAACGCTTGTTCTGTTCGAACAACCATCTCTTGGTCTATGTACAGGTTCATCAGGAGCACAATTAAGTGTTTTGGAATATACGTTTTTCACAGTGTTATCCAGAGTTTGCCATGTTCTGCACAGTCTAAAGCCTCTGCATAGTCAGTGAATCTCAAGCAAACATCTTTTTGGTATTCTCCGCTTTTAGCCAAGATCCATGCACATCAGCAGTTATATCCTACTTCTACATCCTCTTCTGAATCCGTCTTGAAATTTTGGCAGTTCTCGTATAGAAGACTTAAGTTTCAGGTTTTTTTTTTTAAACATTTTTATAATTACTATAAAACCTATGAGAGCCAGAACTCAATGGAACTACATTGTTTTTCTTGGTCTTAGAAGTTTTTTGTTTTTTTTTTTCGCCTTTGACAGACTGTAGTTTTAACCTCTTTTCTGTCACTCATTGTAGTGACAAATATTTGAATTTTTCTTCTGACAGGTCTGTTTTATACCGATTTCAGCTTTTGTAAGTTTTACTTTATAAACAGTACTACAGTGAATAACCTTGTGCATATACATTTTTATAATGTTACTGAAGATAACTGGGGAAAATTGTAGAAGTGAAGTTGCCAGATTAAAAAGATGTATGTGTATGTAGTTTTGTTAGATATGAGAAGGCTTCAGTATGTTCATGGAGACATTCTGTTAGCCTTTAATTCCATTTTTCTATGAATTTTTTTAAACTCCCTTGTATTGTCAGATTCTCTTGTACAAGCATTATATCAGTTTGCCTTCCCCCCAGAAATGCTTCAGAGTGCCTGCTTCCTCACTGCCTCATTGACAGAATCTGTTGTCAGACTTCTGAATATTTGCCATTCTGTTACTTTAACTTGTTTTTCTCTAAGTATATATGAGTTTAAGCATCTTTTCTTCTTCAAGGGCCATTTTTATATTGTTCAAAAAACTTGTATATATATTTCCCCATTTTCTGATTGGAATTTTGTTCTTTTCTCACCATTCTCTTTCAATTTTAAAGACATTTTAAGGATATTAACCGATGACATGGAGTCCTGGTGTGGTGATGTGGGTTAATGCACCACACTGCAAAGCTGTTTGAACTGCAAGGTCCATGGCTCAAGCTCACTAGCTGCTCCTTGTAAATTCTATACAGGGTTGCTATGAGTCGGAACCAACTTGACGGCACCTAACAACTACAACAACAACAACAACCCATGACATGTTGCAGTCATCCCGTCCCACTAATGTGTAATTAAAAAAAAAAGTTGAGTATAGTTTTTAAAAATTCTAGGCAAATGTTATTTATTTTTGCTTAGTTTTCTTTCTTTTGTTGTTTCTGTATTTGGAGACATGGTTAGATAATCTTTCTTTACACCCAGATTTTAATGGAATTCACCGATATTTTCTTCTAGTACTTGGATAGTTTGTATGGTTTCATTCTTTAAATATAGATTTTTTTAATCAATTTTTTTGTTTTTGTTTTTAGATGTCTTTGAGTGGATTCCACTCATAGCAACTGTATGTACAACAGAACACTGTTCAGTCTGCACCATCCTCATGATTGTTATGTTTTAGCTCATTGTTGCTACTGCTGTATCAGTGCATCTTGCTGGGATTCTTTTGTTTTGCTTACCCTCCACTTTACCAAGCACAATTTCCTTCTCCAGTGACTGATCCCTCTTGATAATATGGCAGAAGTACAAGAGACAGTAGTACCTCATTCTCACTTCTCGGTAACATTCTGGCTGTACTTTTACCAAGACAGATTTGTTTATTCTTCTGGAAGACCCTGGTACTTTCCATATTTCTCTCCAATACCATAATTCACTTGCATCAATTATTCTCCATTGTCTCTTCTTACAGGTGTAGTAAATTTGTTTCCTTTGTATTCCATTTGGTTAGGTACAGGTGTATAGTACCCGCTTATGTTGCTGAAAAAGGTATTTGCAATGAAGAAGTCATTGGTCTTGCAAAATCCTATCATGTGATCCCCAGCATAATTTCTATAACCAAGACTGTATTTTCCAATTACTGATCCTTGCTTTTTGTTCTAATGTTCACATTCCAATTACCAGTTATTATTATTGCAGCCTGATTGCATATTTGATCAATTTCAGAATAAAAAAGCTAGTAAAATTCTTCAATGTCATCATCACTGGCTTTAAGTGGTTAGTCCATACATTTGAATAATAGTGGTATTAATTGGTCTTCCTTACAACGTGTGTGGATATTATGCAATCACAGACAATGAGTTGGAATTAACTCAACTGCACCTAATGACAGCATAGTAGTTTGGTGGCATTAGTTCCTCTTATAACTTTGATTTTTCCATGTTTTTTTCACCCCCTGAATATTCTTAAAAGCTTATGCCTCTCCCCACCTCCCCCTGCAACTTGGTGTCAACTTGTGCAACTCCATAAAGAGAAATCTTTGGTGCTTTTATTGGGAGTGATTTATAAATGAATTTAGGGGGAAACTTCACCTTTATAATGTTGAGATCTCTTAGCCAGGTACACATTCTGAAGAGAAAAATATTTAAGAAATAATTTATAAATAGCCATCTAGCCATATAATATGGCTTTATAGGGAAATTGTACTAAATTTTCAAAAACAATACAGACTAGAAGCCACCGTTACTTGTTCAAGAGTACTAATTTTGAGGAATACATTTTATTTGTTTCTGTAGGAATTATATATATATATAT
>NW_006408589.1:6527053-6613596 GCF_000296735.1 Chrysochloris asiatica
TGTGAGCCTTCCAACCTTCTAAGTATTCCTTTATATGTGGTTCAGAGTTCTGGGACCATCCCCTGAGCCTGCTTGGTTGGGTATTCTGTGTTGTTGTTGGCGGAGCTCTCTGCTGTATGTCCACCCGATCTGCCATCTTGTTTGTTCTCCCCCGAATATCTTTCATTATTATTTTTTAATGTTTTATTTTGAATTATGTGATAGTTTACATACGAGAACATTAGCTTTACATTCACCCTATCATTACATTGCCTTGTTTATAATCCCCTCCATGTATCATCAACCAACCAAATGGTATACCCAGCAAGCCTGTCCCACTGGTTGTCAGCACACAGCCCCTCTCTCTCCCTCTCTGGGTCTAGAATTCCCAGCTGCTCTGTGTCTCCAAGTCATCATCTCTGCCTCCATCTCTGACATCACTGTTTCTCTAAGTAGGGTCTGGCACTCTGGCCCTGGGCTCCTGGCCTGCAAAGTCAACCACTCCCCTCCTTTTGCTACAAAACGTCTATCTTTACATTTTCAACCCTCACAGTCAGCCAGGATATCTTTTGAAATGGACTTTGAGTCAGCTTCCCCTATTACCTCCAAGACCCTGTGATATAAGGTTCAGATTTGCATTTGTTTCTGGAAAGCTTCCTTAGGTTATAGTTTAAAATAAAACAACTGCTTTATTGAGATGTAACTTATAGCCTGTGCAGTTGTGCATTTATAGTGTACAACAGCGATTTCTAGTATATTTACAGACTTTGTGTAATCATCAGCACAGTAAATTTAGAACATTTTCATCATCCAAAACCTCCAACCCCTTTAGGTTTTATTCTTGGTATGGCACTGTGGGTTAATGTGTCAGACTGCAAAGTAGTTTGAACTGCAAGATTGGTGGTTCAACCTCACTAGCTGATCCTTGGAAACCCTATACAGGGTCGCTATGGGTTGGAATCGACTGGACCGCACTTAACAACTCAGTACTAGGAAACCATTTGAATTATAATTTTCAGTATTATGTGTGTTCCATTATTATTATTATTATTTCTTTACAAACTACAGTTTTGTGTGGCTTGGATCTTTGTCTTCCATTTCAACTACTTTTTCTTCTGTTTTGTTTTGCTACTTTCTTTTAGCACTTTTTTATTCTCTTGGGTTACTCTCTTGTTTTTCTTTAATATCTTTTATTTTAATTGAAATTCCATTCTTTTTGACCATTGTAATTTGCTTTTGATTTTGATTTTTAGTCTTTTTCCTTCATTTGTTTTCTGAGTTCATTTATCTCTCATATGTTTCTGATTTTCGTGCATTTTTGGCCTTAAGTTTTGAATATCTGACTTTTTAAAAAAATTATTTTTATCTTTTAATTTTGTCAATTATTTATCTTTTTAAACTTATTTTTTAAAATATCATATGCTTGTTTGAGATTCTTTCAGTTCTTTAGAGCCTTCCCCCTAATGCCTTCATTGTATGCATAATTAACAACTAGAATGTTGCTATCTGTTTAGGCATGGCACTTAACAACAACAATGTACTTGTTTTGGAGAAAATTTTGAAACAGAATGTTTACTCAGATACTTTTTGTTAGAGCTTAATTATCCTCAGAACCCCACCTGAGAAATGTTGGTTGAGGTATTTTTTTAAATTTACTTTTCTGTGCCCTTCCCCCTTTTCGTGTTTTGTTTTGTTTTCTTCCATCTCTTCCGTTTGTAAAGATTTCATTAGCTAAATTTTCACCTTTCTGTTTTCTTTTTTTTAATAGATGTTGTATTACCTGTATTGCTACACTTCCCAGGGCAGGGCAGGTGGTTTAAAATTAAGTTGGTAAGATTCTTAGTCCTGTGTCAGTGTGGCAAAATATGCTTTGCTAGATGGATTTACTTTGGGTAAGAGGGGAGGAAGCAGGAGAAAGGCTTTGTGTCCTTTGAATTAAAAAAAAAAAAAGATGCCTGGAAAATCTTAAAATGCCTCCCCTACTATTTTTTCCCTTAATTATATGGTTTCCAAAGTATGCCCTTCCTTTCTTTTTATCTTCTTTCCTCCTAGAATGGCCTTTCAAAGACTGCCTTTTGAGCCCTGCATCCTCTTTTTAGTGTTTTACCTGTAATCCATTTCCATCTCTCAGGAGTATTTTTACACTTAGTGTGCGATTTTTAGTAAGTATTAAATTAGTTTTGCTGCTGGTTTTCCTCTCTTTTTCTTCTGTGCAGCTTGTCCTGGACTGCCTTTGTTCTTGTGAATTCTTATAGCAGAAGAATGAAGGCATGGCATGATTTAAAATGGATGTTTTGTGCTTTTCAGTTAGGCTGAGAGGTTGAATTTTGTGTAGTTTCATTTATTCTTTGTAGCCTATATGACTTTGTTAAATTAACATTTGGCATTGTAGGATAAGTGCAGGGGCTCCAAGGTCGGTTTGAACCACAAATTCGGCAGCTCAAATTCACCAGTTGCACCTTGGTAATCTTTTACAGGGTGGCTATGAGTCCTAACTGACACCAACAGCAACAGACTGGTATTGTACATGTATTCAGATCATCTTGGCTGGCAGTGATGCTGTTTGGATCCTTTCTGATGTTTTCATGCTTTAATTTCTTTTTCTTGTTTTAGTACGTTGACTATGATTAGTGAATTTTGTAATCGAGTATTTTGGACCATTAAGTATGAAGTTAGCTGTAAATTTTTTATACATGCCCTTAGTCAAATTAAGGAAGTTGAAATCATGAATATGTACTGAATTTTATCAGATGCTTTAAATGCATCTATTGAAATCCTCATAATGACTTACTTCTTCATTCTGCTACTCTATGATGCAAATGTGCTGAGCCAATGTTTTTGGGAAAAATTGCCATTGGTAATATATCATCCTTTTGTGTATTTCTGGATTTGATTTGTTAATGTTTTCTTGAATTATTTTGTCTATGCACATAAAGGCAGTTATGTAATTTTTTCCCCTGATAACATTTTTTTTCTCTGGGTTAGTCATTGGGGTTTTGCTGACTTTATAAAATGAATGATCGTTTATTCTTTTTTGAAAGAGTTTAGGTAAAATTGGTGGTATTTTCTTTCAGAAATGTTTGACTACTAAAACCATTTGAGCCTTGAGTTTGCTTTTTGGGACAGATTTTATTTTTGTGTAACAGCTTAATTTAAACAACAACAACAACAACAACAGAACAACCAATAAATTTTGTTGAAGTATATATATGTACAATAAAGGTCACCAATTGTAAGTTTATAATTTACTGAGTTTGACAAATGACACAACTTTTTCCTTATAATGCCTTTGATGAGTTTTATTATCAAGATAATGTGATACTTAAAAAGTATGAGTTGATCATGTTCCTTTTATTTTCTGTAAGAGTTTATAAAGAATTGGTATTACTTGTTCCATAAATACTGAATAAAATTCACCAGTTAAGCCAATTTCTTGAACAGATACAGGGCTGTTGAGGTTATCTATTTTTTCAGTACGAGCTCTAGAGTCCTTACATATTTTGAATAACTTGTGCCTTTCATTAGAATTGTGGAATTATCAATGTAATGTTTGTAATATTCATTTGTTTTCCTTTAATATCATTGTTGCTGTTGTTAACTGCCATCAAGTCTGTTTGGACTCATAGCGACCAGTACAGTTTGAACTGAGGAGTGAGTTTGAACTGCTAACCTCGTGGTTCAAACCGACCTTTATGTCCAGTGCTTATCCTACAGTGCCATGCCAGGACTAATTTAATGTCAGTAGGAATTATATTGGTGCTCACTCTTTTATTCCTGATATTGGTAATTTGTGTCTTTTCAGTCTGGGTAGAGATTTAACAAATTTATTGATTATTTCAAATAAGAACTTATGGTTTCATTGATTTTGTTTCTTCTTTATTGCTTTTCTTCTTTCTGTTAGATTTGGCTTTCTTTATTATTTCTGCTCTGCTAATCTAAGGTTCAAGGAGCTCTGGTAGCATAGTGGTTACGAATCGGTCTGTGACCTCAAGGTCAGCAGTTCGAAACTACCTGCTGTTCTGTGGGAGAAGGTTGACGTTTTCTGCTCCTGTAAAGATTTCCAGCCTCGGAAACCCTGTACAGGGTCGCTAGGAGTTGGAACTGACTCCACTGCACATAACAACAACAATAATCTGAGGTTCATTGTATTGATCTTTTAGTAATTTAAATTGAAATATTAGATTGTTGATTTGAAGACTACCCTTTTCCATTATATTCCATTAGTTTTATCCCACAACACTTGATATTTGTATTTTCATTCAGTTCAAAAGATTTATTTATTTTTCTAGATATTTCTTTTTTTGACTCATGTGTTACTTAGTAAGCAATGTTTGGTTTTTAAACATTTGGGAATTTTCAGATGTTTTTCTATTACTAACTTCCAGTTAGTATGATTTCAGTCCTTTCAAATGTAGTGGAATTTATTATTTGATCCAGAATAACACTTATCTCAGTGACTGGATTGTACTTGAAAAGAATGTGTATTCTTCTGCTATTGGATGGTGGTCTGTATATGTCAGTTAGGCCAAGCTGGTTGATAGTGTTGTTCCAGTCCTCCATATCCTTAACCTCTTCTGACTACTAGTTGTATCCATAACTAAGAGAAGAATGTTGTTGAAGTGTCTAGTTCTAAATTTGAATTTGTCTGTTTTTCTTTTAAGTTCTGTCATTTCCCCCTCATATATTTGAAAGCTCTATTCGTTTGGAGGGTGGTTTAGTAAGGCTTATTATGTCTTTTTGATTACTTGATTTCCTTATTAGAAACCATCACTCATCTGACAGTTTGTCGTACTGTGGTGGCCTGCATGGTGCTGTGATGCTGGAATCTGTGCCTCCAGTATTTTAAATACCAGCAGGGTCACCCATGGTGGACAACTTTCAGCTGAGCTCCTATTGTTAGCACCAGATTATTGTTAGATACAGTGCTGGAAAATGAGCCCCTCAGGTTGGAAGATATTCAAAATAAAACTGGTAAAGAGCTGCTTCTTCAAAGTACAATTGACCATGATGACATGAATAAAGTTTTTGAGGTCTTCATTTGCTGATGCTTTGCAACTCAAAATGAAGAGAAACAGCTGCAAATATCCATTAATAATTGGAACATGGAATGTACAAAGTATGACTCTAGGAAAATTGGTAGTTACCAAAAGTGAAATGGAATGTATAAAAATTGATATCTTAGGCCATAGTAGCTGACATGGACTGGTATTGGCCATTTTGAATCTGGCAATCACATGGTTTACTATGCCAGGAATAACTAATTGAAGTGAAATCACGCTACATTCATCATAAAAGAGAAAACCTATTTTGAAAGTACAATGCTGCCTGTGATAGGATAATAATATATCCATATACCTTTAAGGAAGACCAGTGAATAACACAGTTATTCAAATGTATGAACGACCCACTAAAGTCAATGGTGGTGAAATTGAATTCTACCAACTTCTTCATTTTGAAATCCATCAGACACGCATTCAAGCTGTATTGATAATAACAGGTGATTGGAATGCAAAGGTTGGAAACAGAGGAGGAAGCTATCAGTAGTTGGGGCATAGGGCCTTAATGTTATTAATGCTGGACATTGCATGATAGAATTTTGTAAGACTAATGACTTATTCATTACAAATACCTTTTTTAAACAGCATAAAAGACAACTATACACATGGACCTCACCAGATGGAATACACACATATCACATCTGAGGAAAGAGACAGTAGAAAAACTCCATGTCATCAGCCAGAGCAAAGCCAGGGGCAGATTTTGGAACACACCATGCAAGTTCAGACTGAAGATGAAGAAAATGAAAACAAGTCCAGGGGAGCCAAAATTTGAGCTTGAACATATCCCACCTGTCTCAAGAACAGATTTGATGCATTAGACAACTAATGACCAAAGACCCCAGAGAGTTGTGGATGACATCAAGAACATCATACAAGAAGAAAGCAGAAGGTTCGTAAGAAGACAAGGAAGACCAAAATGAATGCCAGAAGAGACTTTGAAACTTACTCTCTAGTATAGATATTCTAAAGCATATATAAGAAATGAGGTTAGAAGAGCTGAACAGAAAATTTCAAAAGGCAGCGTTATAAGATAGTATAAAGTATTATAATGAAACGTGCAAAGACCTGGAGTTAGAAAATCAAAAGGGAAGAACACAATCAGCTGAAAGAACTGACGGAAAAAAAAATTAAAACCACAGCTTGCAGTGTTAAAAGATTGTATGGGCAAAATATTGAATAATGCCAAAAGCATCAAAAGAAGTTGGAAAGAATACACATAGTCACTGTGTATCAAAAAGAAATGATTGATTTTCATCCATTTCAAGAGATAGCATATGATCAAAAGCCACTGTTATTGAAGGTAGGAGTCCAAGGTGTATTGAAAGCACTGGCAAAGAACAAGGCTCTGGGAATTGCTGGAATACAAATAGAAATCTTTCAACAAACTGATATGCAGCACTGGAGGTGTACTCATTCATGTATGCCAAGAAATTTGGATGGCATCTTCTTGCCCAGTTGATTGGAAGAGATCCATATTTGTGCCCATTCCAAAGAGAGGTGACTCAGTGGAATGCAGAAATCATCAGACAATATCATTAACAGTGACATTGCATGCAAGTAAAATTGTGCTAAAGATAATTAAACACTGGAAGCAACCGTGCACGACGCAGAACTTCCAGAGGTTCAAGCTGGATTCAGAAGAGGCTGTGGAACAAGGGATATCATTGCTGATGTCAGATGGATCTTGGCTGAAAGCAGAGAATACCAGAAAGATGTTTTGTTGACTATGCAAAGACTTTGGACTGTGGATCATGACAAGCTATGGACAACATTGTGGAGAATGAGCATTCCATAACACTTGTGCTTTTGAGGAACCTGTACATAGACCAAGAGGCAGTTGTTCAAACAAAACAAGGGAACACTGAATTGTCTCATGGGAAAGATGTGATCCATGGTTGTGTTTTGTGACCATACTTGACTCATTTTGTACATTGAGCAAGTAATCTGAGAAACTAGATTATATGAAGACGAACATGGCATTAGGATTGAAGGAAGAATTATTAACAACCTGTGATATACAGATAATACAGCCTTGCTTGCTGAAAGTGAAGAGGACTTAAAATATACATACTGATGAAAATTAAAGACCATAGCCTTCAGTATGGGTTGTACTTCAGTGTAAAGAAAACTAAATTCGTCACTACTGGATCAATCAACATGATTAAGTCTTCAGAACTTAATCATGCTGATCATTATGTGAAAATTATGCCAAAATAGAGGATGACCACATCAGATCAAAAATGGAAGGTGACTACATCATTACCTAACTGCCAAACTACATTGTTATATAGCAGCCAAACCACTGAGAATCATGTCCCAGCCACCTTAACCATCACAGCCATCCTTATTTTGTCCTTGTACCTTGGTGTTCGTTACTGCTAGACACACGTCAGTAGTCAGGTAGTATATAGTTTTACTGTTGTTATGAATGTGAGAAGTTGGATAATGAGATAGTTAATAGCAGGTTACTAACTTTGTCTCCTTTTGGGATTTTTCTTGCTTTAAAAAAAAAAAAATTGTGATGTGCTTTAATGTACGTGTTTTGTTTTGATTTGCATCTATCCTATTTGGGGGGAATGTGGTGGTTCTGTATGATAAGCACTGGAATATGAACTACTGGACTGCCCACCACCTGCTTCACAGGAGAGAGATGAAGCTTTCTGCTCCTTCAAAAAATGTACAGCGTTGGAAACCCTATATAAGTTGAATCTGACTCAGCACTTAACAGCAACATCCTATTTGGGCTCTATTGAGCCTGGACTCTATGAGTTTGTTTTTTTAAAACGAAATTTTGGAAATACTTAGTTACTATTTAAATATTTTTTTTCCTCCTCATCTCTTTTTTTCCCTAAACTCCAATTATACATGTTAGATCACTTAATTGTTGTCCACAGGCCACTGAAACTGTTTATTTTTCACACTTTTTCCTCTTTGTTTCCTTTTGGATAATTTCTGGTGCTATATTTTATAGTTTACTAATTTTTTATTTTACGCTATGCAGTTTGTTGGAGTCCTAGTGTAGTGCTATTGGTTAATGTGCCAGACTGCAAAGCCATTTGAACTGCAGGGTTGGCGGTTCAAGCTCACCAGCTGCTCATTGGAGGGTCGCTATGGGTCAGAACTGACTCGATGGCACATAACAACAATATGGTTTGTTGGTGCTAAAATTATGTAGGATTTTTTTTCATCTTAGACATTTTACTTAGGTTTTTTTTTTGTGTGTGTGTGTTGTTTATTCTTTTCTCAGTACTTTATGTTTGTTTTCCTTCAAGTTCTTGACCTGTAGAGCCTGTTTATAATCATTGTTTTTTAAGATTCTTGACACTTAATTCATTATCTCTGTCATGTTTTCTGACTTCTTCACATGTCGAGTAAATTTTAGTAAAGCACGTTGTGAATATTATACTATTGAATGCTGACTTTTATTGCCTGTTTTTTAAAGGGTGTTGAACATTATTGTGGCAGACAGCTATGTTACTTGAGGACCAACTTGATCCTTTCCAGACTTGTTTTTGTCTTTTGTTAGGACATCCGTATCATATTATTTAAAATAATACTATTTATCTGTGTTACTAATGCATGGATCTCTTAGGGTTTCTGTTGAATGCCCCACATGTTCAATAAGGGCTCTGAATTCTGTATGGAATTCAGATATTATCCAGCTGTTTGTACTATCTGGGGATTCTTCAGGTTACAGAGCTCCCTGGTGGTTCTTTGGCCTGTGGGACAGCACACTACGTATTGCTCAGTTTGGTGTTCAGTACTAGACTCAATGCATTCGTAAAGATTTCTGGAACTGTCTTTCTGCAAAACTTTAATTTCTCCAGCTCTCTGTCCCACACATTTTAGCTTCCTAGCTTTTCTGATTTCGGATCCCCTGTCTCCTGAATTGAGATTTTTCTTCCCAAATCACAATATAGGTAATTCCTCTGGGCTAACCTTATTTCCCTACTCTTGGGCCTTTTGCTCCTGCTTTTCCATTATCTTTTAATTCAATTTTCCATGAACTGTTAAAACTTCTTGATATGTGTGTGTTCTTTTCATTGTGTACCATAATGCTATTAAGTGGTTCTTTTTGAGTGGAGGTATTTTGATGATTTTTCTTCGTTCATCTTCATTTGGATATTTTCTTTACGTGCCTGTGAAAATATTTTGCCCGTTTTCAGTTGGGTTTATATATGAGTGTGTTGTTCCCTTATTAATTTGAAATAGATTTTTTTTTCCCTTTTCAAAATTCTGGATGTATTGCAGTCTTCTTTCAATCTATAGGTTGACGTTAATGATTTTTTTTTAAATTGAGGTATATTTTGCACATCATAAAATTCACTTGTTTCAAGTGTGCAGTTCAGTGATGAACTTTTGCTATAAATTAGTTTTAGAACATTTGCTTCCCCCAAATAATGTGAGTTTCCATTTTAGTGTCTTAATAAAGAAGTTCTTATATTTTAATATAGTGTGATTTGTCAAATTTGTCTTTATGCTTAGCATTTGTTGTGCTCTGGTTAAGAAAGTTTTGTTTATTCGAGAGTCATCAAGATATTCTATTTTCTTCTAAAAACTTTACTGTTTTACATTTGACATTTAGGTCTGCAGTCAAGTAGATTTGTGTGTGTGTGTGTGTGTGTGTGTGTGTGTGTGTGTGTGTGTGTGTGTGTATCTGGGTAGCACTCAAAGTCAACACATTTTTCACTAAAAGAATAGTCCTAGTTGATATGGCCTTAGTTACTATAGCTGTATTAGTAGATAATTGATACTTTATAATGTAAATCTTATAATTTTGTTCTTCCGGATTGACTCTAGGTTCTTCTTGACCCTTTGTGGTGGTGGTGGTTGTTATGTGCCATGGAGTTGGTACCGACTCATAGTGAACACCTTGCATAGGATTTCTGAGGCTGTAAATCTTTACGGGAGCAGAACGCCTCATATTTCTCCCATGGAACAGCTGGTAGTTTTGAACTGCTGACCTTGAGATTAGCATCCCAATTAATAACCACTACGCTACCAGAGCTCCTTTGACCCTTTATATTTCCATGTATATTTTAAAGCCATGTTCTTAATTGAGGGGGAAAGACTGCTGGAATTTTGGCTGGGATGTTGTTGAATTCACTGACTCATTTTAGTAAGTTTTCCTGGGTTTAGTTTTACTTTCCCAGTTTCATTAAATGGCATAATCACTAACAGATGTTCAATAAATGGTAGCTTCTATTACTATTAATATAATCCATTGTTTTATAATATCTTGCCTAGGTTCTCTATATTAATCGTAGATAAGTTTTCCACATTTTGTTTGAACACAGTAACACAAGAAATGATTGTAATATGGCATGGTATTTCTCTTAACTTGGGCAAGCATCTTTGATATAGATGTTTTATGTTTCTTTTGAAACAATGTACAGTCGAAGCATATCAATAGAAATGTTTTTCCATTGAATACTTTTCCCTCCCTGAGCAGTGTTATGCTTTGGGTGCTTTGCATATATTGTTTTTATTCCTACAATGTAGGCAGTACTGTATCTCTTCTGTAAAGGAAAAAAGCCAGAATCTGAGAGAATGGTCCAGTGGCTTCCCTGAAGTCACAGTTCCTTGGTAATCTGGAGAGCCTAGGACTTGGCACAGGACAGTGCTGGGCTCTAAGGACCTATTCTTTATGCGTCACCGAACTTTTTCTTTGGTGCCATTCTTCATGACTCCACATTCTTAGATCATTTCTCTATATTGCCACTTCTTTGACCATTTCGCTATACTGCCACTTCTTTTTTGTCTTCCTTTAGTGTCTGTAGAAGTCTTACCAAGTTTTACTTCTAAAACTGTCTTTGAAGTTTGAAGCATTAGGAAACATGTACATTCTGCCACTCCTTGTCTGCTCTCTCAGGGAGACTCTAGCACACTTGGTATATACTCTTCTTTTGGAACCATTTAAACGTTCAAATAATTCATGAGTTGTGTTCTTTTATCTAGGTAAGTGAATACTTTGTGGATGATAAGGATGACTACCTTCCTGAAAAAAAGACTTTATTTCTTATCACTTTTTGTGTGCACCAGAAATATTGTTGCTTGGGTTTTTTCCTTTCACGTTTTAGATTTTTGCTTATTGTAGACAATTTAGAAAATATGGGAAAGGAGTAAGCCAAACATAATTTCCATTTTTGTCATTGCAATTAAGTAGGAAGATTAAAATAACTATAGCTAACATTCATTATTATCATATATTTATTATACTTCTATGATTTATCAAGAGTTGTTCTAAATGGTAAGGATACAGAATGAACTAAACAGCCAGACATCTCTGCCCTGTGGAAGTTAAATGTCAACCTTGTTGACGTGTGAGGATATTTAAATTTAATTTTATCCCTCACCATGTAAAGGAAGATCTGTTTTCATTTCATTTTATAGATGAAGAAAAATTAATACAGTGAAACCTGTGATGGCTGGAACCTGGAAAGTTTTCAGAAGGAGAACTTAAGTATTTTTCACTTAGAATAATAGAAAATAGTAAGGCTACACCCCATCAAAGGTGAAAAACTTGCAAGACTCAGAAAAACAAAGCAGTCCCACTAGGTTCCAGCTCTCACAGGATTCACTGTGTATGTAAACAAAAAGAAAATAGTAGAAATCAGAGAATTTTGGCTAGTATTTTAACATGCTTTTTCTAAATAAATAGATAGCATTTCTTTATAAAGATGGATCATATAGCTGCTTTTTCCCTCACTTGAAATGTAATTGGAGTCCCTTTCCATGTCATTATTATTCTGAAACAATATTTCCCTAGTGTTAGATAGTTGAGTACAACCATCACAGCCTTTAACATAGGTACTACATATATATACCATCTAAAAATCTACTTCATATACTGGAGGGCTGCAAAAAGTTCATGGAAAACAGAAATGAAAAGACAGTGGAGTTTTTCCATGAACTTTTTGAAGCCCCATTGTGTTTTAAAATCTGCTTTCTTAAATCAGAAAAGTGGACTATATTTTTCTGTGTAGTTGGAAAGTCAGTGGTACTTGCAGAGTATGTTACTCTGAAAATAAATACTATAAAAGCAAAACACATGACATTCTAGCCTAGATACTGTTCTGTTTTCACAGAAGACCGAACAAGAGGTAAGCTCTTTTTTGTTAAAAACAGGTAACTGTAAGTAATAAAGATGTGAAACTAATCTTTTGTTATAATTAGAAAAATTGAAGAAAATGGACAAGATAGTAACTTTTTCATGATTGGATTTATTCAGTGTACTCTTAAACCGTAACCAGAGGCTTTCAAAAGTCTCTCTAATTATTTTCAGAAAGATGTATATTTTACATGTAGACCTAGTACACACAAGAATATGTGTGATTTATATCTGTCTACAAATCCTGGTGTGGCGCTGTGGGTTAATGCGCCAGACTGCAAAGCCATTTGAACTCAAGATCGGTGGTTCAAGCTTACCAGTCACTCCTTGGAAACCCTATACAGGGTTGCTATGGGTTGGAACTGACTTGATGGCACTTAACAACAACAACAACACGTACCTATCATAGTGTAGTGGTTAGAATCAGGCTGTGAACCTTAAAGTCAGCAGTTCTAAACTGCCAGCAGTTCTGTGGGAGAAAGATGAGGCTTTTTGCTCCTGTAAAGATTTACAGCCTTGGAAACCCTGTGCAGGATCACTATGAGTTGAAACCAACTCCATGGCACATCACCACCACCACCACCACCACCACCTATCTATCAGGAGTCCTGGTATGGAGCTGTGGGTTAATGTGCTGGACTGCAAAATGTTGTTAAGTGCCGTCAAGTTGGTTATGACCCATAGCGACCCTGTCTGTATAGAGTTTCCAAGGTCCTTGGTTCAAAAGAGTTTTCATTCCAGAGCATTAACCCACAGTGCCACACCAGGCCTCCTCCATAAATATAGTTATGTATTTATGTATATGTGCAATTTTAATTTATACATGTGTAATTGTGTGTACATATGTATGTATCATATTCCTAAATTTCCCCACACTCCTCTCCCCCAATTACTGTATTTCATTATTGACTGTAAGATGGCATTGATTAAAAATATATTATTACTTGACGTAGTTGTTAATTGCTGTCGAGTCAGTTCTGACTCATACCAACCCTGTATAGAGTTTTCAAGGAGCCACTGGTGAGCTTGAATGGTCTACCTTGCTGTCCAAGCCAACTTTGCAGTCCAGCTCATTAACCCACAGCTCTGCACCAAGATTACTTTATGTAGCAGTCAGAAAAAGATGCTGCCAATTTTAATTGTAGAGTGAAGCATCCCCAGTTCAGAAATGTTAAAATTGTGGGAAAAATTCCCTCCAACAAAACATGCATCTTAGAATTGATGAAATAGGGGTATGCTGTGCGTTTTTTCCTATTTTAATCTTTTTTAAACTCTCGATCTAAGTTGATACTATAACCATAGTGGATTGGGACCTGCCATTTGAAAAACATAGGCTGCAAACTGAAAAACAACAAATAAGAATCTTGCTCCTACCATAAATATCAGTGTAGATAGGTTTTAGAAGTACTGTGAAAGGTAAAATAGAACTTCTAGGATATTACATGGAAGAATGACTTTGTGAGTTTAATAAAAAGACACAAGAAAGAAAACAATTGCTAAATTAGACTTCATTAGAACTAATTACTTCTGTTCATCAAAAGACACTTCATCAAAAGACACTACTGCGTTAAACCACAGATTGAGTGAAGACGTTTGCAAAAAATATGCTTGACAAATGATCCCAGATTATATAGAGAATTTCTACAAATCAGTAAGAAAAAATTCAGTTAGAAAATGGTCAAAGTTTTGAGTCATTTTCTCTAAAAGAGGGTATCCAAATGGCGTATAAATTTCTGAAAAGGTATCCAACATCTTTAGTCATCAGGAAAAGGCAGATTTAAGCCACAGAAAGCTACCACTATGTATCCAGCAGAATGGGAATATTAAGAAGAAAACCCACAGCTGGTGAGCATTTGATATGATAGAGTTACTTTGTACAAGTGGTCGCCTATATTCATTGGCCTAGTAATTTCACTCCTAGATACAGACCCAAGAGAAATATATTACCCGAAGACATGGTAGAATTATTTTTAATTGTCAAAAGCTGAAGTGATCGTGTTCATCAACAGTTGAATAACTAATTTTTGGAATTGTATACAGCAGTGAAAGAGAATGAACCACCTATATGTCCTTAAAGGAAGTCCTATGAAGGTATTAAATTTTGTTTTGTAACTAGTTTACAAGAGATCTTTATAATGGTAAGTTATCATATAAGAGGGCTTCAAAAAGTTCCTGGAAAAAGTCCATTAATTTTTTTTTAAAAGTTTTTATTGTGGATTGAGTGAAAGTTTACAGGGCACATCATCAGTTTCACATTCAACCATTCATATGACTTGTTTCATGACATTGATTATAATCCCCTCCATACATCATCAGTTAACAGTGTTTCTCTCTATCCTCTTTAGCTTTTTTTGGGGGTGGGGGTGGGGAAAACTTTACCTTTTTGTAATTTACAGTCTCGGCTTTTAGGGGAGGTTTTTACATTTATCTGTGGATATCCAGGGCTCCATTAATTTTTAATTCAGTTATCTTCCAATTTTATTTTTCCTTACTTTTTGAAGGCTCTTCTTGTTGTTAGGTGCCATCGAGTCAGTACTGACTTATAGTGACCCTATGCACAACAGAATGAAACACTGCCTGGTCCTGGGGCAACGTCACAATTGTTGTCACACTTGAGCCCATCGATGCTGCCACTTTGCCATTCCATCTCATTGGGGGGGGGGGGTCTTCCTCTTTTTCTCTAACCCTCCACCTTACCAAACTTCTCCAGAGACTGGTCCCTTCTGACAATATGTCTGAAGCATGAGAGACCAAGTTTGGCCACTCTAGCCTCCAAGGAGCACTCTGCTGCACTTCTTCTAACACAGATCTGTTGGTTCTTTCGGCAACCCATGGCACTTTCAATACTCTCCTCCAACACCACAACTCAAAAGCATCAATTCTTCTACAGTCTGCCTTATTCACTATTCAGCTTTCGCATGCATGTGAGGTTATTGAAAATACCATGGCTTGGGTCTGGCTTACCTTAGTCCTCAAGCTGACATCTTTGCTCTTCAACACTTTAAAAAGGTCTTGTGCAGCAGATTTGCCTAATGCAAAACATCATTTTCTTGACTGCCGCTTCCATGAGTGTTGATGGTGGATCCAAGAAGAATGAAGTCCTTGACAACTTCAATCTTTTCTCCATTGATAAGAATGTGGCTTATTGGTTCATTGCTGAGGATTTTTGTTTTCTTTACATGGAGATGCAATCCATACCTAATGGATTTAAATATTTAAAGTCCTCTTCCCTTTCAGCAAGCAAGGTTATATCATCTGCCTATCGCAGGTTGTTTATGAGTCTTCCTCCAGTATTTCCCCCAATGTATTTGCTTTTAATTTTCTGCTGTTTTTTTAAAAAAATATGTAGGCTAAATATTGGATTGAGAACCACAAAGCAGCCGCTCGTGGGAAAAAGATGAGGTTTTGTGCTCCTGCAAAGATTTCCAGTTTTGGAAACCCCTATACAGGGTCACTATGAGTGGGAACCGACTAGACGGCACTTAACAACAGTGATTGGCAGAGTGGATTTAGACTTTTTGTTTGTTTGGCCTGATGTTAACATATAGCGAGAATCTCTTACTAATATCTCACCATATTTGAAATTTATTTTGTGGCCTAAGATGCTAAATCAGGTGTTTGTTTTTTTTTTTTAAAGCATTCTATAGAAACTTTGTAAATAATGCATAATCTTCTTTTATAGGGCAGAATGTTTGAAATTTATTTAGTAATTCAAGTTGATGTATATAGTGGATTTCTCAAAGATGGAAAGCTGTTAAAATTACAAATATTTTAAAAACTTTTTCTTGATATACCATATAGAATTTAATTTAGTACATAAAAGTACATATCCTCTTTATAAATTTTGCTTTCTAGAAAATTAATAAACCCCTTGTCATTCATATTTTACTTGAATATTAACCTTTTTGCAATAACTCTTGTTTTAGATTGAATCGAGTGAAGGTTTATAGAGTAGATCATCAATTTTATACTCAACATATAGACTTCATTTCATCTCAATGGTTGCAATCCCTCATGCAGTCTGTGTGTTGTTGTTGTTAGTCGTGTGTGTGTGTGTATGAGTATGAGAGATGTATTGTACCTGCCTCTACAGGCAGAGAAATGCCCAGATTCAGTTTTATTTAAAAATGCGGGTTGCAATCCAACCCATTAAATTGATTTCATGGGCTACAAACAGCATTTGGAAAATACCTGATAGATTTTTCTGTATGGAAAATATGTTGACTTTTGAGTAGAACAACCTAGATTCTAGTCCTGAATTTTTCTTTTCTTAGCTGTTTGACATTTAGCCAGTTACTTAAGTTCTATGATTCTATTATTTTCTATAAAATTGGAATATCTACTTAATATTTTTTTCCTGTTGAATGAAGGACAATGTATGAAATGTAATCTTTTAATGTCTTAAGTCCTAAAATCTTAAAAGTAGGCAAAATGGCAGAATGTCATGTTTTCCAGATTTTTTGTAGGCTCTTTTTGCCTCCTTTAAGGAATAAAGGTGCTTTTTAAAATTAAAGTCTTGTATTGTTTAAGGTATTTTCATCATAAAACGTAAAAAAATGTATACTTTGCAGCATTTTGAAAGTAGGGAATTGGTTCCTCTTATATAACTCTCAAAGGTAGGGAATTTTCCAAATGAAATGTATTCTGTGTTAGATAGTGGCACCTACTGGCAAATATGTATCACTGCTACGAAGTTGGTGTGCCTATACATACACTAAAAGAAATGGGGTAGTTCTTTGGAAACAAACCTACCCCTTCCTTTGATTGGCATAGAAGGTGGAATGTTGAAAAAGATATACTAGAAGTGGCACTGTAAGATAAGCACCGAACTATGAACAAGATCAGGGGTTCAAACTCACCAGCTGCTTCTTGGAAGCCCTGTACGGGGTCACTATGACTGGAATACACAGCTGATTAAAATATTAGCGTGCTCTTCTCTAATAAGTTTTCAACTTATTATGAGTTTTCAACCTTTGAATGATTGTTCAGTAGAATATACTTTCAAAATTTTATTGTAAGAAGTGTTATGTTATATCTGGGATACCTAGGATGCATTTGTTTATTAAGGTCAAGAATTTTTGCCATTGCCAAGCCTGGGTAGCAGTGTTATTTAAAATGCATAGATAAAAAGGAAAGTTATTTTTCTTAGCTGTTTACTCAAAAACAGATATTTTCAGTTACTGTTTTAAACAACATTGTTGAATATGATTATTTTCCCTGGTCTTCTTTCATTAGACACATTTGTGATTCAGTGGTGTGACATTTCTAACTCTTGACTTTGAGGCTAATGGAACTCAGAATGCTGTTTATGAAGACAGCAATTTGCCTGTGTCTTGTTTTCTTTTGTGGTGGTTGAAAATGTCTTTAAAAAAAACAAGATTGCGATTTACGTTAGATGCAGGTAGCTGTGCACACATTATGTAACATTATGAGGAGACAATGCAGGTAGAAAGAGTCTAGCCTGGAAACCTGGCATTTATTTGCTGCATAACCACAGGCAGATTGCAAAATAATTTTAAATGATGGTTTATCATCTGTAAAATGGGGACAATGCGCATCATTTTGCAGTGCTCTTGTAAAGACTTAAAATAATTTTATGTAGTTTCTAACAATGCTTGGCATATCTGTGCAATCATTAAATGCCGTCTTGATTCCTCTATCAAATTATTAGGTATAATGTACGGTTGATAGATTTTCTTATATAATTAACTGGTTTCATAAGTAAGACTTGAAGAAGATACCCGGTATAGAGATTAGATTCTGTAGTGGTATTTGTTGTAAAATATTGCCTGTTGGGATGGAGTCTGTCATGATGGTTATTAGTGTAGTGCTTTGCTTAGGCTGGACCTACACTCCATCGAACATGTAATTTCTCCATACCAGTGGGGTTTTTTTTTTTTTTTCATAGAAGAGGCAAACTTTAAAAAACAAATGAAAACATATATGTCCAGGGCTCTTTCCATTCTATGCCCAGATAATTTGGTCAAAGACATGCTTTGCTATTTTATTATATTTGTGATACCTTTGAGAATATAAAGAACTCTGGTAGCGTCGTGGTAATGAGTTGGGCTGCTAACCTCTCAAGGTCAGCAGTTAGAAACTACCAGCTGTTCCATGGGAGAAAGACTAGGCTTTCTGCTCTGGTAAAGATGTACCACCTCAGAAACTCTGTACAGGGTATTTGAGAATAGGAGGCCTGGTGGCACTTTAGATTAAGCGTTTGGTTCTTAATTGCAAGATCTGCAGATCAAACCCACCAATCACTCCGTGAAAGAAAGATGAGACTTCTGTGCCTGTAAAGATTTACAGTCTCAGAAATCCTGTACAGAGTTACTATGAGTCAGAATCAACTTGACAGTGGTTTCTTTGAGAATTTAATGAAAGCTGTGGATCAACGTCTTCTTGGAGAATTGTGTGTACACTAACTTTTATTATATAGAGTTTCATGATATTTATAGCCTTCATCTTTATTACAAGTCCATGGACCTATAGTAAATAACCCTCTGTAGTGAAGTTCCCCAAATATGAATTTAACGGCATGCCAGGATTTTCCTTAGAATTTAGATATGTTGGGCATCTTCCATGAATTAGTTGGCCATGGTATTTGAAGAAGATCACAATGCTATCACAGTTATCAAGGAAAGACGCCCAAGGAAAAAGAAGACCAAGCTTGTGATGGCTATGACTTAGTTTATCTTCTGGAAGAGTCCAGTTGAAGGCGCATCCCCCTAGAATAGTGGTTCTCAAGGGGAGCGGGCAGTGTTATTACCCTTCCCATCCAGGACATCTGTCTTGCTAATATTTCATCCTAATCTATTGTAGCTTTCAGACTAAAACAGATCAGGAAGAAAGGCCTGGTGATCTCTTCTTAAAATTAACCATTGAGAACTCAATGGAACACAATAGAATGTTTCCTGAAATAGTGCTGGAAGATGAGCCCCATAGGTAGGAAAGACAAATTACACAATGCTCACAGAGGACTCAAGTTTACCAATGATTGTGAAAATAACTCAGGACCATGTTGTACTTGTGGTCACCATGAGTTGGGATTTAGCATTCTGTCTGAACAGCAAAATACAGCAACGGCATGAGTCAATTAGTTTTATTATAAAGGACAGGGGACAGGGACAGTGCCTAACAAACTTGACAAAGTGCAATGAAACTAAACTAGTTTGGAATTATTATTTTTAAAAAAAAAATCACAGTGCATTACAGAACCTTCTGTATCTTTATACAGTGTATTGTAGCCTCTGAGTGAGTGAGTGAGAGAAAGAGTGATGCTTACATTACCAAACTTAAACCTTTGGGGTTAATATCACTTGTAGTATAATTAGGAGATGATCGTATCAATATAGCTGAATAGCAGAATTTTCCCTTTGGTATGTTTGGAAAGCTTTATAAAAGAAGTTGAAAAAATATGTGTTGGGGAGAGCTATTCCAGTCCTCACAAGATTTCATTAAATTCAGTTTTATTAAAATTTATCTCTTTATCCACTCTTAACTAATTCTTAGGAGGATAATAGCTGTTTTTATCATAGAGCTTATGCATTTCCTTCTTAGCCATATAAATAAGCACCATTTCTCCCTTTTGGAATGAATGAAAGGAAGAATGAATGTTGTCACTGTAAAGACAGTTGCTTCTTGTACTGTCTACAGGGACTTCTGACTTTTTGGCTTCTCTCCTGAGTAAAGAAAATATTAAGAATAGCTTTGGAAGAGTCAGTCTCCTACTTTTCAAAAGTTTCAGTTCAAAACACATTTATATACTTACATATTTCCTGGGATACCTGGATACTGTTTTGTCACCTTTCATCCTCTTAACTTCCCATTTCTTTATATATCTACCTTTCATGTTGTCAGTTATTCTTTCTCTCCTCTTAGAACCCAAGACACTGGGACAGTAGGATGAGCACTAGACCTCAATGTCAGTTTGAACTGCAAGGTTGGTGGTTCATACTCACTAGCCGCTCCTTGAAACCCTATACAGGGTCTCTATGAATTGGAAACGACTCGATGGCACACAACACCACCAAAGTCACACCAGGAGACGGTGTCCTGAGTCACTGTTCCCATGTCGTTCATTCCCCTAAGAAACTCTATCAGTTTTACCAATCCCTAGGTCTCTCAAGTTAGAAGTAAAATGACATGTTTTGCTGTGTCTTGCCCCCTTCTTCCCATTCAGGGTTATTTACTGCTGCCACTACTCTAGCCTGCTTTACAGTTTTACTGAGGAATCCACTTGGTTTTTCCCATAGAAAGACAACTGTTAGAAAAGTCAGAGAGGAGAATACGGGGGGGGGAGGGGGGTGGGGGGAGGTGGAGTAGCCTCTGGATAGAGTAAGTGAATATTTTTTGGGCACTATAATTATCCACAGCAGTTGCCCTTATCCCCTGGGTAAAATGCCTTACTCAAGATCTCAAGATCACATACACACTTTTGAGTAAGTGACTATATCAAGACTCATGACCCTCTTTTTGGTTTTAAAGCCTTTAACTTTCCTACTACATTCATGTCATGCTGGGTAAGGTGGAGGGTCAGAGAAAAAGAGGAAGACCCCCTTTTTCAACCAGGTGACATCATAGATGGTGTCAAGTGTGGCAGCAGTAGTGAGGTTGGCCCAGGATCGGACATTGTTTCGTTCTGCTGTGTATGGGGTCGCTATGAGTCGGTTCCGACTCGATGGCACCTGACAACAACAACAACAACAACAACAACTACATTGTAGTACCTCCCTGATCAGAAAACTGTATGACCTGTAGAGTTGCCAGTATTCATTGATGAGCTTCCTGCCATTACATACATTGGGTATTTTCAGATGGGTTGTTTGGAAATACTGAATGGGTCCCAACATTTTAGGACTTGAAGAACATAAAGGGGGAGGGGGGGGGAAGGAACATTTTGAAAGACGGGCTTATCCCCTAAAGACAATACACAGGATTTTATAAACAATGATAATTTAAACAGATCTACACGCTCCTTTTGAATAATTCTACGGGACAAATAGTATAGTTCAAATTTTGTACTCCAGAAGTGCTGATGTGGCACTGTAGGATAAGCACTGGACTACTAACTACATGGTCTGTAGTTCAAACCCACCAGCCACTCCTTGGAAACCCTGTGAAGGGTCGCTATGAGTTGGAACCAACCCAACAACACTAACAACAAGAACAACAGTCTTAGAATTAGACTGGAATGGATCTTGGAGCACAACTCTCCCAGTTTCCCTTCTCATTGTCAATTTAGATATTAGTTAGGAGCCCTATTGACTCAGTGATTCAAGTTCTCAAGGCCACCAGCCACCCCATAGGAGAAAGATGTGACAGTCAGCTTCCATTACAAGCCCATGATAGTGAAGTTCCCTAACGAGGAATTCAATGCCAATATTTCCCCTAGAATTTAGATATTTTGGGCATCCTCCATGGCTATGATGAGATCAGACTATATTTAAAGAAAATCACAATATTGTCACAGGCACCAAGGAGAGACGCCCAAATTCCATCAAATTTACAGTTTTGGAAACTCTATGGGGGTATTTTTATTCTGTCCTATAAAGCAGTATAAGGAGCTCTGGTAGCGTCGTGGTTACGAATCGGGCTGCGAGCCTCAGGGTCAGCAGTTCAAAACTGCCAGCTGTTCTGCGGGAGAAAGATGAAGCTTTCTGCTCCCATAAAGATTTACAGCCTTGGAAACCCTGTACAGGGTCGCTATGAGTCGGAACCGACTCCATGGCACATAACAACAACATAGAGTAGTATGGACTCCGCATGTGGCGTTGTAGGATCAATGCTGCGAACCACAAGGTTGGCAATTCAAACCCAATGGCTGCTTCTCAGAAACCGTATCCAGGGCCTCTATGAGTTGGAACTGACTTGACACCACTTAAATAGAGTACTATGAGTCAGAATCAACTTGGTAGGACCCGTAAAAGGGAAAATCCAATCATGTATAATTTCCAGTTAATGGGCATCTATTGAGCAACTAGGTCACCAGAAAGAATAGTTACACAGTGCTTCTTTGTGCAGTAAACACAAAAATCAAAAGCTAATGCATTCTCAAGGCATGCCAGATTGTTACTGGCCAAGTGCATCCTCCTTTTCAGTGAAAAGGTTGGGGCACCCACCATGCTTGCTTGAGGAGATTGCAAAGCCATTCCATAAAAACCAGGCTATTGAGGGAGGATAGAGGAAGAAGGCAGGGGGGCTTTGTCAGTTTTAGTTGCTGATGGTTGGGGTGGATTACTGAATAGCAGACACATTTTGTGCAATCATCAGGAACTTAAGAGGGTCTCTGGAACTTCTTGCCAGAGTTAAAGAATAACCGTGATGAGTGACATGGATCTTCAGCCCCACTCTCACGATGTAGCCTGTTTCCCAACATTTATACCTAAGTTTCATAAATACGGACTTTATGCTTACTTTCTTCCCAGCTACTAACTGATTTATGAGAAATGAACACCACGGCTCCCTTGACCCGAAGCCAAATACCTTTTGGGTTCGTGTTGGTAGACTCTAGTTTGAGTTCTCAAAATTGTATCTTGTAGTTATTTAGGATTTCAAAACTTGGCATAATTCAAATAATCTGTTTTTCCCCCCTTAGAACACTTCAGTTATGGAGGATCAAAATGAAGATGAGTCCCCAAAGAAAAATACTCTTTGGCAGGTAGGAATGACTGCACAAGATAAGCTAGCAATTGAGTTAATGTAGATTAATAAAAGGATCCCTCAGCTGTTGTTCTCAAGGAAAACAAGAGCTAAGCAGTTTTGTTTTCCTTTGTGTAGTTTTGCAATCCACCTTAATTTATCTTCCTTTCCTTAGGTAAGTGTTAATATAAATAGTAAAGAATAAAGCATTTTGGAGTTTTCACATCAATTCTAAAGTGTCTATGCCCTAAACTGTTTGTGTCTATGGTCTAAGCAAGAGGTGGTGAATGATGGCATCTGTTGTCAATGGAATGGTACATGCTACATACCAGTATATACATCAACCATTTTTTCTTCTCCTTGCCACCCCTTCCCACCTTCACCCTTCTTTTCCATTAAAAAGTACTGGTTTTCTTTTCTGTCTTGGCTTTTGTTTTTAATTTTTAGTTTGGCAGTCTTTTTTTTTTTTTTTTTTTGCAGTTGGGCATGTTAAATTGTCACAGTTTGGAGTCTTCATTAACCATTACGGTATACAATCTTTCCCTATATGAAGGCATGATTAAAGGCAAAGCAATCTAAATCTGAAGAGAAAAATGTTAAAACAAACCTAGGTTCATTTGATTTGAAACTAAGAGGCAGGTTAATTAGCCTAGAATAAACTGCTCCCATCAAATTTAAGATGAAATTAAACAAAGCAAAACAATGCCAAGAAGTTGTTTCTGGTTGAGGTGTAGGGGTTAGAAATAGAAATTTGAAAATGTGCTATAGAATAGTGCACATGCCACCTGTGTTTTTTCCCCCAAAACATTTTGTTGATATTTAGTTTGTTGCTTCACTTGCCTTTTTTCTTTTTGTAATAGGATTCTGTTCATTTATTATTTTTTATTTCTGCCCTCTCCCCAGCTCACAGTGGTTTTTAACACAATTGTTTTCTTTGTCTCCCATTCAACTTGTTTACAAATGCTCTTGGGAGACTTGATGGCTAGGAACCCTTCTGTAAATGAAATATTACTGTCACATGAGATAATGGGTGTGACAGTACTTTGTAAATGTTAAAAGTACACAGATGCAAATGGTTACATCTGGTAAATTTTTAGTGGCTTCCTTTTTAGAGTATTTTGAGCCTGTTAATGAAAGGAATTATTTTTGGCATTATTGTTGTGGAAAATACAGAAAGAAAGGAGAAAAGAATGCTATATATATATATATATGTTGTTGTTATTAAGAGCCGTCGAGTCGGTTCCGACCCATAGTGACCCTGTACAGGGTTTCCGAGGGTGTAAATATATATATATAGCATTCTTCTTCAAGATTGTCGTTAAATGCTGTCAAGTCCATTCTGTAGCGACCCTGTGGAGGGTTTTCTGAAGAATGGCTGGTGGGTTTGAACCGAGGACCTTATGGCTGTCAGTCCAGTGCTTATCCTACCTCATTATACCAGGACTGCTTTTGAAGATTGTTGTACGTGCTGTCGAGTTGGTTCTGATGACTCATAGCAACCCTGTATAGGGTTTCCAAGGAGCAGCTAGTGGGTTTGAACTGCTGGTTCATGGTCCAGTGCTCATCCTACAGCACCATACTAGGAGTCCGTTTTAAAGATTGTTATTGTCGTTAAGTGCCATTGAGTTGGTTCCAGAGCTGACTCTGTAGGGTTTCTGAGGAGCGGCTGGTGAGCTTTAACTGCTGACCTTGAGCTTCAAATCGACTTTTCAGTCAAGAGCTAACATCCGCAGTGCCAATCCCAGGACTCCCTGATTGGGCACTTGACATTTTTTGATGTACATTTTTGACTCTATATTGATATGCTCCCCTTTCACATAAATTGTTGTGATTACAATGCGTTATGAAATTCTGGATCTTGCTTTTTGTTCCTTAATGTGAATTTGTTAGCATGTACTGTTATATCCTTATTTTATAAATCTAATTTTAATGGCTCTTATTAGAACATACCTCAGAGATGTGGGTTCAGTTCCAAACTCCCTCAACAAAGTGGATATTACATTAAAGCGAGTCACAGCAGTTATTTTGTTTCCCGGTACATATAAAGTTATGTGAAAGTATAGTGTAGTCCAGTCCCTTAAGTGTACCATCGCATTATGAAAAAGTTTGAAATGCGATGCAGAGCTACAGAGTGAGCACATGCTGTTGGAAAAGTGGCGCCAGTAGACTTGATTGACTCAGGGTTGCCATATACTTTCAACGTGTAAACAATGCAGTATCTTTAAAGTGCAGTGCAATAAAATAAGGGATACCTGTGATTGATTTGCTTTAACGGACTCACTGTCATTCTGTAGACATGTCAACTCCTAGCTGTAAATCTTTACAGGAGCAGAAAGCTTCATCTTCTTCCCATTTCTTTAACTGTTGTTGTTGTTGTTAAGTTCCTTTGACTCAGTTCCAACCCACAGTGACCCTGTATAGGGTTTCCAAGGAGCAGCTGGTGAGCTTGAATTGCCGACCTTGCAGAACAAACTGACTTTGCAGTTCAGTGCATTATAAATAGGTTGTTGGAGTTATTTATAAATTTTCTGTCTTAATTAACATTGTGGTGAAATCTTTTTGCTTAAGCAGCAAAGATGTACCTTATACTTTCCAATTTTACCTTACCAAAAATTTCATTTCCGCTCTAATTGGGTTGAACTGTTGATTTACCATCTGAGTGTCTAATTACATCAAATTTTGACTTTGTTCTGTGCTTCCCCCTTGTGGTACCTAGTGTCAGTGCAATCTTCCTGACCAAAGACAAAACCCAAACCTGTTGCTGTCAAGAGGATTCTGACTCATAGCGATCCTATAGGACACAGTAGAACTTTTCCATAGGGTTTCCAAGGCTGTCCTGCCTCACCACTGGACCAATAACATTCTTATCAACGTTGAAAAGATGAAGCTGTCAAGGACTTCATTCTTCTTGGATCAACTATCAACACTCAAGGAAGCAGCAGTCAAGAAATCAAATGACGTATTGCATTAGGCAAATCTGCTGCACAAGACCTTTTTAAAGTGTTGAAGAGCAGAGATGTCAGCTTGAGGACTAAAGACACATGCTTGACCCAAGCCATGGTATTTTCAATAACCTCATATGCATGTGAAAGCTGGACAGTGAATAAGGAAGATCGCAGAAGAATTGATCTTTTGAATTATGGTGTTGGAGAAGAGTATTGAAAGTGCCATGGGCTGCCGAAAGAACCAACAGATCTGTTTTGGAGGAAGTGCAGCCAGAATGCTCCTTGGAGGCCAAGATAGCTAAACTTCGTCACTCATACTTTGAACATATTGTCAGAAGGGACCAGTCTCTGGAGTAGGATATCATGTTTGGTAAGGTGGAGGGTCAGAGAAAAAGAGGAAGAGCCCCAGAGAGATGGATTGACAAAGTAGCAGCATTGATGGGCTCAAGTGTGGCAACAGTAGTGAGGTTGTTGGCCCAGGACTGGGCAGTGTTTTGTTCTATTGTGCATTGGGTCGCTATCAGTTGGTACCGACTCTATGGCACCTAACAAGAACAACAAAAGTTTCTGGAAGCAGACTGCTACATCTTTCAACTAGTGAGCTCAAACCACTGACCTTGCATTTGCATATGAGCATTGAACTACTGTGCTACCAGGACTTCTGTAACCCATGATGCACAGGAACAAAACTTGCCTAGACAGTGGGGTGGTAAGATAAACAACGTGAGAGATTAAATACCTTCCTGCTTTGTACCTCTCAATGTGGGCATAAGAACTTGCTTTAGACATCATAGAGTTTGTAAGAATTTTAAAGTTAGGGGACATACTGATAACAAAAGCTCTTGGTTCTTTCTGTGTAAGACTTCTGTGATAGGCTCCTAATAGAATTAATGAAAGTTCATAATAGAATTCTTCAGTTTTCAAAATCCTCTTACAGGTTCTTCCTTCGATATTATATGCTAAAGGACTGTCAAGAGAAGTAATGGATATAGAAGACTTACCAAATGTGTAGTCCAAGTGTTGAGGTTGTTTTATTGAAGAAGGAATTTTCTGAGCCTCATAGCATTAATAGTAATTGTGGCTTGTATTTTGATGCTGTTGTTCTGATGCAATATATGGAGTTTCAAAAAAATTTAAAAACATTTAATATATATATTTGTTGTTAAGTGCCATCAAGTCGGTTCTGAGCCATAGTGATCCTGTATTGGGTTTCCGAAGAGCAGCTGATGAGCTTGAACAACTGACTTTGCAGTTCAAACTGCTTTGCAGTTTGGCGCATTAACCCACAGTGCCACACCAGGACTACATATATAGTAGATATGTTGTTGTTGTTGTTGTTATGTGCCGTCAAGTCCATTCCGACCCTTAGCAACCCTATACAGGGTTTCCGAGGCTGTAAATCTTTATAGGAGCAGAAAGCCTCATCTTTCGCCCGTGGAGCAGCTGGTAGTTTCAAATTGCTGATCTTAAGGTTTGCACCATGCTACCAGAGATATATAGGTATAGCTGTATAGGTGTGTGCATCTCTCTCTCTCTCTCTCTCTGTCTGTCTCGCTCTCCGTCCCTCCCTCCCTCCCTCTGTGTGTCACACATAGACACATACCTCATGTTAGTGCATTTTGCTATATTGCGCTAAGATATCGCCCCCACCCCCTATTGAAACAGGTTGAAAGTTTGTAGTAAACCTGTGTTGATCAAATTTGTTGGTACCATTTTGCTAACATGCTGTTGCACTTTTCATAGACTACAGCATAGTGTCAACATAACTTTAACATGCACTGGGAAACAAAAAAATTTTGAGTGACTGGCTTAGTTATGATAACCGCTTTGCTGCAGTGATCTGGAACCAAATGTTGCTAAGTGCTGTTGAGTCGATCCTGACTCATAACAACCCTGTATTAGGTTTCTGAGGACTGGCTGATGGGATTGAAACATGGATCTTGTAGTTAGTTTACCCTACAGTGCCACAACAGGACCCCTAGCCAGTACAGTATGATTTATCCAAGGCCATGTAGGTAGATTTAATGGGAATGCATTGTTAGTGTAGAAATCTATGGATTATCCACAAGCCAACTACTAGATGAACTTTCAGACATTCATAGTTTACCTGAGTAAGTGATCAAAAAAAGAAAGAGAAAGTCTAAACTTTCCCCAGCAGTTTAGACTCACTGGGAAACTACATGGAGATTGAAACTATTAGATTGAATTGCCGTCCAGTTTCAGCACACAGGCTGTTTATCTTTTTTATTAGATAGATCAGTGTTTCTGAGTGTGGTCTCTGCCCTAACAGTATGGATGTCATCTGGGAACTTGTTAGAAGAAATGCAGAAGGACAGAATCAGAGCCCCCGGGGGTAGGGCTTTGCAGTCTCTGTGTTAACAAAGTTTCTGTGTGATTCTGATATGCATGCAAGATTGAGAACTTTTGACTTGGACTGTGTGTAGCATTAGCCTTCAACTCTGAGGAAACAAAACAAACTTATTAATACTCTTGTCAGTTGCCACTTTACCAACTTCAGTAGTTCCTCTCCGATGGTCATCTCCAGTATTAGCTAGATAACAGCATGCTTCTAGAACAAGCTTTGGAGAAAGAGGGTTTAAGATGCCATTTAACTTCAGCATTTACTTTAGTGACAAATTTGAGGACACATGGGCTTTGAATATATTTTTAATTACTTTTGAATGAATTAATAAAGGGATGAGTTTGGCTTTAGGCTAAAACTGGTATTTTAAGATTAAATACTCAGACTGAAAAATGTTTCTGATGAAATGTTAATTAGATTTATTTCCCTTGCCAAACTAATTATTGTTTTTTTTCCCTTCTGAAATAGATAAGTAATGGCACATCATCTGTGATCGTCTCCAGAAAGAGGCCATCAGAAGGCAACTACCAGAAAGAAAAAGACTTGTGTATTAAGTATTTCGACCAGTGGTCTGAGTCAGATCAAGTGGAATTTGTGGAACATCTTATTTCACGAATGTGTCATTATCAGCATGGCCATATTAACTCTTATCTGAAGCCCATGTTGCAGCGGGACTTTATTACCGCTTTACCAGGTAACTACTTTTGTCTTTTATTCTTTCTCTCTGCCTCTCTACCCATCTTTTCCCCCCACCTCCTTTTTAAATTTAAAATTGGCCTGGTGTGGTGCTGTAGGGAGAAGCTTGGGACTGCGAACCACAAGGTTGGCAGTTCAAATCCTATACAGGATTGCTATGAGTCAGAATCAACTCGATGGCACTTAACAACAACAGGTTTAGAAGGAAGTCCCTGAGTGGTGTAAATGATTGACACATGCTTAACTACTAATGGAAATACTGGAGGGTAAAGTTTGCTCAGAGGTGCCGCAGAATAAAAGCCTGGTGGTTTATTCTGAAAAATTGACTGAGAACAGTTTTACTCTGACACGCCTGGAGTCGAGGTTGACACAGTAGTGACTGGCTAGGTTAGATGCAGAGATTTCACTTCTGAAGAGAATGCTTATCAGAACATTTGCTTTAGTATGACCATGAACTCTCATGCTAACACAGACATGGAAATAGACAGGAATGACCCATTGTCATTGCCACCAGATATCCTCTTTGTGAGCGCTAATAGGGAGCTTCTTCAAAGAGTAGCTGTTCCCTTAGCTTGACCGTGGGACACAGTGCAGCTGGCCTCCATGTTTTAAGTGCTACCACAGCAAACCAAACTTGACTTTAGATCTCAAACCTGCAACCTGGGGCTGCAAATGGACAGACAGACCAGCTTCTGATTTCATTCTCTTCCAAAACTTGTGAGTTAACTTTCTACAGTAGAGATGGAAAAAGATATTTGAGAGTTAGCTTAGTAGTAGTGTGAATTTTTGTGCTGAAATAAAGCATGACTTGCTCAGTTTCTACCTTTAGTATCGCAAGGAAAGCAAAATATAACCTCTATCTTTGTAGAACTGTGTGTAGTACGCTAGAGGGCTCTTTGCCATCACTTAGTCATGTTTCTTGTATAAATTAGGAAGGCAAGGATAAGAGAAATTAAGTGAAATGCCCAAGATCATCCATCTTGGTCATTGTGGTAATGGTATTGTTGAAGGGAGCAAGGGGGAAGTTTATTCAAAAGTTAGTGCAACAGCTGAAGTCACTTACAATTAAGATTACTCTGAAATGTTCCAGAAACTGGCCATAAACATAGAGTACATGGTATACATCCTAGTTCAGTGATAATTGCTTTTAGTTACAGGAAAGAGAGGGCAAGACAGACAGAGATGTTTTTAAATTTATTTTTTAAATGTTTTATTGTGAATTATGTGATAGTTTACATGGGAGAACATTAGCTTTACTTTCATCCTATTGTATATCGTTTCATTGCCATGGTTACAATCCCCTCTATGCATCATCAACCAACTAAAGGGTACACCCTGCAAGCCTACCCCCCAGTCATCCGCACACAGCCCTTCTCCCTCTCTGGGTCTAGAGTCTCCCTAGCTGCTCCACAGAGATGTTTTAAAATTATTTAAGAGAGAAGATTATAGGGGAATTTAGTAAGATGAGTGCACTTGTAGTGCATCTCCTCTGTACTGTCTTATGTCCAGAACCTAGAACTTAAATTGTCCAAGACTTTCTATTGAGTCAGGCAGCGCCTCAAGCCAAGAAAAGACATGGTCATATAGTTTTCAAGGTCAGCAATTACACTTGTTCCTCATAAGTGCTTTATAAATAAATGAGACTATGTTTCTTTCCTCCTCAAGCAAATTACTGTTTTATTGTTTGCTTTATGCTGTTTTGGTTTTATCTCTCCCCACCCCCCCCACAATAATTAGCTTCTCAAACATTTAGAGTGCCAGGTACCTCACTTTGTAGACTATCCACGAGGTGGCACTGTTGGAGCTCTCTTGATTTGCAGAGTATAGATCAGAGCCAGTCCTTTCTTTTGGGGAGTATACAATCTTGGAGAAGAGACAGAACAGATGAACATGTGTTATGTATATAAATATGGTTAATATAATTGCATACAATTCAGTTTTCATTACAACGACTTTTAAGGCATTCTCCATATCTGTGCTGAAGTGGAATTTTGTGGTGCTGAATATTACATAAAATGAATGGACCATTGATGGGGACGTGGAAATATTTTTGTTAAAATGGTATTTGTTTTATGAGGATTTGATCTGAACATATATACATTTGTCAGTATGTAGCATACATATGAATCTTAATAGCTGGAACCAAGCTGATTGTGTTAGTGTCTAATTGACTTGGATTAACCAGACATTATTAGTTCCTTAGGACAGACTTGCTTTAAGAGATTAGGGAACAACAGGCCCATGTTTATGTTCATACTTTGATTTAACATTGTAGGGAGCAACTTAGTTATTGTTACTTAGATTGGTGTATAACTTGTACTGTAGGTGATGTTCTTGAGTTTGAATTTTTCCCCTATTGAAATCAATAGTCAATCTGACTTCTTTTAATTGTAAAAGACATTTATTCTATAAGAATTGTTTATAGTTTTGGCTTTTGAATGCTTTCAGTGAATATTGTACCTGTCAGAATAGGGAAAATGGAAAATGTTTGTGGTCTCTGGCTCCTTTTGGTTCAGTGGAAAAAGTGATAATTATGATACGCTTTTCTAAAAATCATGGTAAATGTTTAGTCTGCAATGTCAATTTCTGCAGGCTAAGTTTGCGGTTTGTAAGAATTGTTGTTAAAAGGAAAATGTATACCATCGAAAGTAGAGGCAAAGTATACTTCAAAAGAGATAATGCAGTTTGATGGTCACTTTGGTGAAGTGTCTAAACAGTTAGGAGTTTAAAAACTCGCTTCTGATCATTGTTCTTTTGTGTTATCTTCAAGTAAGACTGATAAACCATCATGACTGTAACTGTGATAGAAACTTGTTACATCTAGGCCTTCAGGCTGGATGCAGGGCCAAAGCCTCAGCATGACCTCATTGGACAGGCCTGGGTCTTGGATGTAGAGAGTCCCTAGGTTTGGATCCCAACCTTTGTTTTTAAGAGCTCTGTTTCCTCATTTTGGTGAGAATAATTAAAGTAACAAAACAAACTTCATGGAGAATAGTACTTATCTGCTAACTGAAAGATTGGTGGTTTGAACCTACCAACTGCCTCACGGAAAGAAAAATGTGTGACAGTCTGTATCTGTGAAGATTGTTGTTGTATGTGCCTTTGAATCGTTTTCAATTTATAATGACTCTGTATACTGTTTCTGAGGAATGACTGGTGGATTTGAACTGCTGTCCTTACGGCCTTGCTTATCCTACAGCATGTTGGAAACTTTCTACAAATCAGAATGGACTTGAGGGCAACAGATTTGGTTTGGGTTTTTGACGGATAGTGTGAGGATTTAAAGTCAATGTATGTATGTAATATGCCTGGCATCTAGTGGGTACTCTGAGGATGTCAGCTTTTTATAAAAAGAAAAAAAAAAACAGAGAGGAAAAAGTCCAGAGAGCAGGAAACACCTGCTTCTCCAGAGGTAATAAGATTTATTGCTAGGAAGTTTTAATTATTCACCCACTAAGTTTCGAACTGATTCATCCTGACATCATATTTAGGTGTGTGCCACTTTGTTGTTTTGACCGAAAAGAAATGTTGGATTTAGAGACCTGAGCATCTTTTTACTACATTTCTGTCTGAATCCCTGGGTCATTGCATCCCAAGTTAAATGCATCCAGTGACAGACTGTTGAGTCAGCTATTTAATTGTTTTTCTTTGAAAAGGTTTCTAACTTCACATTTTACAACTTGAGCTGTGACTAGGAAGGGGGACGGCATGGCTGTAGTGGGTAGGGAAGGAAGTTTCTTAGCAGCTGCTCTTTGAAATGCGTTTCTAAGAGTTTCTGTAATTGTATGATCTAAGCAGCTGTGTTAAAACTGGCTGTAGTCAAGGGCATTGAACTGACATTACACATTTGAATTTCATTTTGATACAGTGTTATTTACATGTTGAGCTTTGAGATTTGTGCCTTTTAATTGTTTTAATTTATTATTGAAATTTTTCCAGCCCTTCATCTGGTCCTCTAATTAGCAACAGCAACAATTCTTCCACACTGTGTGTGCAGTATTCTGTCCTCATTTGCTGAGGCCAGAATGTCCTCTTGTTGTTGCCTTGGGAAAGGGGGGAGTCATGCCATGATAGAGTAACAAGAGCCAGACATTTGTACTTAAGACAAATGCCTTTTAAAAAAGAATACCTCAAATAACTTTTTAGCATGGACATATGGACTACCTTATTCAGTAATCTCTTTGCCCTGAATAGGCTTGAAACCAGAAAGTTACAGGGTCTGTCTATTCATGGTGCCTAAGTAGAGGTTGTATGATTCCTATTCTTCTCAAAACATATAAAGCAGTATGGGACTTATACCAAGAAATTAGAGTGCTTAGCCTTGTATTAGAGGTATGTGTAGTATTTTCTCTGCAGAAAATAGTAAAAGAGAGGAATTATACTTAAACTCCTTGCCCCCATCAGTGTTAGCTAAGCAAGGGTGATTGGGCAAGAAGGGAGAGAGAGAACTGCTTCTGTGTTTCCTTGCCTTACTAACCTTCCCAACAAACCTGTGAGTTCCCACTTTGTAAATGAGGCTATTGGGAATAGTGGTCTCAAAGGATTATTGTGCAGTTTACATGCAATAATTTCAAGCATTTGAATACATTCCTATTTTATATAAACTTGGACAGAAGATAGAAGAAAGGGCAACAAAGTCATGGAAATATACCAAAAGGAAGCTAAGTCTACGAGAATGGCCAAAGCCTGAATAATGTAAAATTGTCCAAAATACTTAAGTAATCTAGAAGAGTTGAAAACAAAATAAACTAGTGGGAGAAAAATCATAAAGAATGAAGGAATATTTTGCTTGAATATCATATTAATGAGTTTATTTTTATCCTCATTTAACTTATCTACCACTACCCTGCCTCCCCTCCCGCCCCCTGGGATAATGGCTTTTAAAAACCAGAAAGGATAGAGAAAACTGTGGTTCAAGAAAACTGCAAGATAATGAGGTATGTGCACCATGGAATGGTCAACCATTCAACATCAAAAACATTTACCTAAGGACAAAATTCAGAAGAGTTGGGAAGGGAGGGTGGAAATAAGAATCTGAAGGAGGAACTGGGATTGAATCATGGGACGTAGCTTCTCCAGATAACTTTGAGGACTGATATGTAGACTGGTTACTGAACTTGTGTTTCAGTGTTGGTTGTAATGATAAATGAATGGCTCAGTAGTAGCTTGCAGGGAACATCTGGTACCACAGGTGCTGTCCTTGGTTCTGATCCATTTCACTTGCTTGCCAATAATTTTGGATTAAGACTTTAACTACATTTGTCTATTGTTCAGATCTAGTGTGGAGTATCCACTGTTGTAGATGACAGAATCAGAATTTTGTGGGCATGGATTGTTGTTGCTAAGTGCTGTTGAGTAGATTCCGACCCATAGCGACCCTGTATAGGATTTCCGAGGATCAGCTGGTGAGCTTGAACTGCCGACCTTGCAGTTCAAATGGCTTTGCAGTCTGGTGTATTTACCCACAGCACCACACCAGGACTCCACAGGGATAGCTCAGATAAAACTAGAAGGTGAATTATATAATAAAGATATACTTCCTCTCTCCCCAACTAGCTGTTTCTTCTTGTTTAGTGCCATCGAGTTGGTTCCAATCTATAGCGGCCTTGTATAGGGTTTCCAAGGACCAGCTGGTGAGCTTGAACTGCTGACCTGACTTTGCAGTCCAATGCATTAACCCACAGTACCATACCAGGACTCCCCCACTTCCTATTTGTTGTTGTTGTTAAGTGCCATTGAATTGGTTCCGACCCATACTGACCCTGTATAGGGTTTCCAAGGAGCAACTGGTGAATTTGAACTGCTGACCTTGCAGTTCAAACGACTTTGCAGTCTGACGCATTAACCCACAGTGCCACACCAGGACTCCTACTTTATACACACACACACACACACACACACACACACACACACACACACACACACACGAGCTCTGGTAGCGTAGTGGTTACGAATCGGGCTGTGAATCAGCGGTTCGAAACTACCAGCTGCTCTGCGCGAGAAAGATGAGGCTTTCTACTCCTGTAAAGATTTACGCCCTCAGAAACCCTGTACAGGGTCGCTATGGGTCGGAACCGACTCGACGGCACTTAACAACAACAACAACATACACAATGAGGAGAATTTGTTTTAATAGATGTTCTTAGGGAAAAGGTCATAGATTTCAGGTTGCCTCCTTATGAGTTGGCTATGATAATAACTGTTAGATGAAGGTAGACTGTATGTACTAACTATAATACAGTGGCAAGTGGAGAAAAGATAGTAAGTAGTTCCATTATAGTCATTATCATCAGGTCTTAACTTGGATATTAGGCATAGCATAGGAAAGTTAGTACATGAAGGGTCAGGAAACCATAGTCAACAGTGTAGCTTTTTAAAAAAAATTTTAAAAATTTTTTAACGTTTTATTGTGAATAGAGTGAAGCTGTGCAGAGCAGATCATCAATTTTTACATTCAAGAAATCATACCCTTTATTTCATCTCAGTGATTGTAATAATTCCCTCCATGCAACATCAGTGATACTCCTTCCTCCTTGTGATTCTTATTTGCATTGCACTTCCTTTACCAGCTCTTCTGAACTTTGCACTTAGGTAAATGCTGCCCTTTTAATCTTGAATGGTTGACTATTCTGTGATTTGCATACCTCACTAGTGTTGTTGTCACCTGTATATCTATCTATTGTTGTTAGGTGACATCAAGTTGGTTCCAACTCATGTGCAATAGAATGTAACACCGTGCAGTCCTACGCCATCATCAAATTGTTTTTGTGTTTGAGCCCTTTGCTGCTGCCATTGTGTCATCCATCTGGTTGAGGCAGTCTTCCTCTTTGTTTGGTTGTTTGTTTTTTTCCTGTCCTTTTACTGTACCAAGGATGATATCCTTCACTTGGTTCCTCTTGATAATATGTCTGAAGTGTGATAGATGAAGTCTTGCCATCCTGACTTCTGAGGAGCGCATTCGGGCTGTATTTCTTTCAAGACAGATTTGTTTGTTCTTCTGGCAGTGCATGGTACTTTTAATATTCTTCCACACTGTAATTCAGATGCATCGATTCTTCAGTCTTCCGTATTCATTGTCTAATTTTCACATGCATATGAGGCAATTCAAAATACCATGATGCACCTTAGTCCTCAAACTGATCTTTTCTTTTGAACACTTTAAAGAGGTCTTGTGCAGCAGATTTGCCTAGTATGTCAATTGATTTCTTGACTGCTGTTTCCATGAGTATTGATTGTGGATCCAAGCAAAATGAAGTCTTTGACAGTTTTCGTCTTTTCTTCATTTACAATAATGTTATTTATTGGTCCAATTGTAAGAATCTTTGTTTTCTTTACATTGAGGTGTAATCCATACGAAGGCTGTATAGTCTTTGATCTTCATCTGTAAGTATTTTAAGTTCTCTTTGCTTTCAGCAAGCAAAGTTGTATCACCTGCATACTACAGGCTGTTAATGAGTCTTCCTTCAATCCTGATGACCATGTTTTGCTTCATATAATCCAGTTTCTCAGATTATTTGCTTAACATACAGACTGAGTAAGTATGGTGAAAGGTTGCAACACTGGCACACACCTTTTAGACTTTAGACTACATTATCCCCCTGTTTTGTTCTAACAACTGCCTCTTGGTCTATGTATAGTTTCTTCATGAGCACAGTTAGAATGAAATGTTCTAGAACCCATTATTTGCAATGCTATTCATAGTATGCTATAATCCTCATAGTCAAAAACATTTGCATAGTCAATAAAGTGCAAGTAAACATCTTTCTGGAATTCTCTGTTTTCAGCCAAGATCCATCTGATGACAGCAGTGATATCCCTAGCTTCACGTTCTTTATTGAATCTGACTTGAATTTCTGGCAGTTCCCTGTTGATGCATTGTTGCAACTGTTTTTGAATTATCTTAAGCAAAATTTTACTTGAATGTGATGTTTTACGATTTCTGCATTCTTTCGAGTTATCTGTCTTTGGAATGGGCACAAATATGGATTTCTCCTCTTGGTTGGCAAGGTAGCTATTGTCTAAATTTCTTGGCATAGATGGTGGTGGTGGTGTGCTATGGAGTTTGTTCCGACTCATATAGTAATCCTGCACAGGGTCTCCAAGGCTGTAAATCTTAATGGGAGAGTGAAGCCTATCTACTGCTTGCCTGAAAATTGAGGCACAATGGTGAGTTCAGTTTCAGACCTCAAGGGCCATAGTCTCAGATACCTACAATGTCTTTCTGACCAGTAAATCTGGTCTTATTTATAATTTTTAGTTTTGTTCCACATTGTCTCCCACCCTATCCAGGACCATCTTCTTCTTCTTCATGTTCTTTCTTTAAAAAAAACTTTTTATTTTGTGGTAAGTGAAGGTAAACAGACAAAATTATCAGTCTTACTTTCAACCAATCATACGTTTTGTTTCATCTCAATGGTTACACTCCCCTCTCTGTAACAACAGTTATCCTACTTCTTCCCTGTGGCTTCCCTTTTACATCTTATATTTCACAAATGAACAAAGTTAAAATATTTCATGTACATACATAAAACAAAAAATACATAATCATTTAAATGTCCACAGGGCACACTTTGCAAACCAGCTCCCTGCCCACAGGCACACAACACAGCCTTTCTCAGTCCATGGGCCTAGAGTCCTCAGCTGCTCTTTCTCTCGATGCCATTGCCTCTGCCACCGTCTCTGCTGTCACTGATTTTCTGGATAGGATCTCACACTCCACCTATGATCTTTCCTCTTGATGGACCTGGGATCCTCTCTTCCTGAAATGAAAGATTAACTATTCCCCCCTTTTAGTTACACATCTTCTACAATTACAGTTGTGACCATCACGATTAATCCTGGTAACAGTTATTCCCAATTGAATTATAAGACTTAACAGCATCACCCCCCATCCCCTCTCACCAGATCCATCTGGAAAAGAGGAAAGCTATTCGGTGGGGATTCTGTCTTACCCTCCTCATTCTGAAACTAAGCACACATGAAAGTTTGTAAACCAGCTACTTTGTGCCATTATAGCCCCCCATTTTTGATAGCCAGAGTCTAAGTTTTCTGTCCCTATCAGCCCAGTGCTCTGAGAAAATAAGCTTGATTCTTGATATGAAGAATCCTTCCATTTCAGTTGAAATTTTGAACAGCTGAATCCATAAACAAAGGTCCAATTCATCAAATTGTAGCAATTTATGTTTGCTCTCAGTATTAGACTTCTTTATCTTCATCTGGTTGAGTTCTGGTCAGCTAGCCATCTAAGCTAGGTCAAATGGGTACTATGTGCCAGTTTGGAAGTTCTCGCACACTTCCCCCCACTTCAGACCAGCTGGCCGCTTTATTCTCAGCTCTAGCCCACAAGGGATAGGTCAGTGTCCATTGGCTTGTCACACATCTCCCTAAACGTCAGACTAGCTATCCCTTTCTCTTCTCTCAAGGTTAACAGGTGTCAATGGAACATGGCCAAACTCAGTCCATGTCTTCATTGCTGCATTTCCCCCACACTCACTCACAAGTAGACCAGGGTGGTTACCAGCAAGCATACCTAGACTCTTTGAAACCCCTTAGGGTTTCAGTCTAGAAGGGGGTGTTTCCTGATTATCCAGGACCACTGGTGGTGTTAGCCCTTTCAGAATAGTTGGTAGTAGTAGCTGAGCACGATCTAGTTCTTCTGGTCTCAGGATCATGGAGGCTGATGTTCATGATTTCCATAAGTCTGTTAGACTAGTTGATTTCAGGCATCTTTAATTTTCATCACTCTTCTTTCCACTGCACAGGGAGAGAGTGCTCAATAGCTGCCAGCTCATAGAGCTCGTAAGATCCCAGTCTCAGTGTAATAATCATAGAATTGAATAAAACCTTAGATGTAAAGCATTTTAAAAATACATCATCTCATTTTACTGTTTTCAAAATAGGGCAATGAGATTATCCCCAGATGAGGAAACTGAGACTCTGAAGGTTTAATGACTTACCCACACCCTGGTATTTTAACACCAAAGTTTAGTACTACTATACGGCTTTTACTAACTTGAAAAAGAGGACAAGTAATAACCTTGTATAGTCCTTTATTATCTTGAAAATCTTTTCATAAAATTGTTTGATTTGATTCTTACAGATAGGAGAAAGAAATAGCTGTTACTCGTGATGACCATTTTATAAGATAGAATATAAAGACACAGGACTGTTTATTTGCTTCTTGCTGTAGAACTAGGAAGTGGTGACATTGGAGTTTTCTGACTTTATATACACATTGTTTTCTTCATTACATCAACTAGATTTGGGTATGAACTTTATTTCCTGTAACTCCTGAGGCCTGACTGAAACCACAGGTGGCCATTTCCAGGGGTAACAGTGCAGACCATAGTGATCTGCTTACTATAGTGAATGTCAGGCAGAGGTCAGGTCTCAATTGGTTATCTGTGAGAAGACCCTTGCATCACATGGATGTTGAACCCAATAACCTCTAAGCTTCTAGAATTTCTGGTTCATGCTTATGAGGATACTTATAATGTATTCAGGAATAGATAATAGATAGCCACAAGGAGGAGATGAAGAAATGATTGATAAAGTAGATCTTTAAGTGCAACTGACTCTCATTTAAGTCTTGGGTGGTTATTTAACTTTACACTTACTTTTAAAGAAATTGCACCTTTTTTGTCTTCTTAGCTCCCAGGGACAGATTAATGAGTTATGATTTGTTATAGGAGACAGTGAATGAGAGAGGGAAAGAAAAAACAGCATCTTTGAAGTGAGAGATTTGGTTCCAGTGTTGACTTCACCACTCAAAAGTTGTGAAACCTTTATCTCTTTGTGCCAAATCTATAAAATTTGGAGCTCTTATAATGCCTCATCTATAGGAATTTTGTAAGAGTTATATGAAAGTAAATGAAAATAAGTCTTTTATCAAAGAACCTAACAAATCTAGAACTGTCCAGGGTCAGCTTTCACACACAAAAAACAGTTGCCATCCATAGTTTTTCATTAAAAAAATCCAGGTCCAAAAGAAGTATATAATGTGCTTATAAATTCATGCACTTTTGTGTATCAGTAGAACTTTTTTTATTCGTTACACTATTGTACGATTTCTTTATTCCTTTGATCTTTAAAGAAAGGTTGGCTGGCATATTTCCATCTACCCTTCCCATTTCTTCATTTTCTGTTTTGTAGAGCAAGGTTTAGATCACATAGCAGAAAATATTCTTTCCTACCTGGATGCCAGGTCTCTGTGTGCAGCAGAGCTGGTGTGTAAAGAATGGCAGCGAGTGATCTCGGAAGGGATGCTGTGGAAGAAGCTGATTGAGCGAATGGTGCGCACTGATCCTCTATGGAAGGGGCTTTCAGAAAGAAGAGGGTGGTAAGTATTTGAGTTGCTTGTTTCCTTAATAAAAAAAAGAAGTGTCTTCAGCACACAGATTGATTACTGAAAAAGGCAATTATGTTTGTAAAGTATGTAAGTGTATTTTAAAGTAGGGGGAAAAGATGAATGATCAACAGTTGTGGGGACTGGAGGAGAAAACTAAAATTGTCAAAATTTCCTCGATTTTCCCTTCTAAAATGCATCTTTTCTTTATGTTTATTAACTCATAAAGTATTGTGTAGTTTGAATGGGCAATAGACTTTTCAAAGCTGTGTATTTATGTTTTTCCCTTTACATTTTTCTTAGATAAGATAGATAAGGCAAAAGTAAATGTTGTTTTACTATTTGTTTTTGTACCTCCTTGGGATGTGGGGGGCATGGCAGGCAGTGCTTTTGTTAAGGAAAAACCATTTGCTTAGAAGGATTGTTCTACAGCAGTGCATATGGCATGCCTGACACTGACTCTGCCCAGTTAGCACAGAGAAGGGTAGAACTACCTGTGAGGGCTGGTGGTGGGGTGAGTGAGACTCAGGGCTTCGTTTGCTTTATTGGAGGGAGCTTGATAAATACTGTGAGATTTTTTTTCACAAAGGCACAGTAGCACTGTGTAGAATGAAAGGCTAGATGAATTGTATTTTAGATAGATACACTCAGAAAAGACCAGGGTCATGTTAAGAGACCTGTGAATTATAGTATATTTGCCTCTAACATGTACATTTTGAACCATACAAGTTCAGTGCAAGTCACAAGGCATGAAAGATACAGTATCTTTGTACGCATTGTGTTTAAAATTTGGTCTATCATGTGCAAAAATGTAACATCTATTTGTTTTTATTTGCCAGGGATCAGTACCTGTTTAAAAACAGACCCACAGATGGCCCTCCTAATTCATTTTATAGGTCATTATACCCAAAGATTATCCAGGATATAGAGGTAACTTTATGACTTATCTGTTTCATGGCTCTTTGTTCTTATTCTCAACTTTTTTTGTTGCTTTAGAGTGTTCTTTTTGTTCTAGAATCATGCAAGTGGTGGTTTTTTCTTTTTGTGGTTTTTGAAGTTGAGCTCTTAGAACAAATATGTCACCACCAATGTATAATAGGTAGCTATTCTTTAAAGTAGATGATATCTTTTTGCCAAAAATGAACTACCTTTCATTAAAAAATGTGTTTGCACAGCTGCCAGTTAATTAAAACCTTAGATCCAAGTCACCTCTTTATTTTGATTTGATAAGTTTTCTAAACTTCAAGGCTCAGCCTATCAGGGAAGCATAGTTTTATGGTTTTGAGTCATCTCTAGAGGAGGACCAGAGAAGTCACAGTCTCAGTTTCCCTCTGTAAATTTCTGATAGTTTTTCACAAAGACACCTCAGATAGGATTTAAAGTCATAGATCAGTGGGATTTATAGTCCAAATTATGTTCCTGGACTACTTTGGCATTTGAGAATAACCTCAGCAGAGCAGTAAAATAGTGAACTTGCTGAGAAACCCTGAAGATGTTTGATACTGTTCATATGTTGTAATTCGTTCAGTTTTACTAGTAGCTCCTTTCCTTGGACCGGGAAAGACATGCACAGGCATTTCTCATTAGCTCTTTCACGTGTGTTCTTAGCAGGTCTTGGTTACTTCATTGGCAGAAAAATTTAACCTTAGCTAGGTGATGCTATGTCTCCTATAAAAGTACATTCAGTTTCCCAAACGTGAAGTAATCCTCTCCCCTAGGTGATAGACATAAAAGTTAATATGTCAAAATTCATTTATGGAGAAATGAGCTCTTTTGGAGTTTTATCTTTTTTCCTCTCCCTGTTTTTAGGCAGATGGGAACTAATGGAATCATTCCATTAATGGTAAATCTGAATGTAATGGAATATTATTATTTAAAATACAAACTCTTGTTTCTAGTATTCGGTTTTCTAAAATGAGCTATAAAGTAATCTTTTAGGAGGTTAAATACTTTTAAATGTTTGTCAGACAAATAGTAAAGTTTAGGTATTAAAATTATTCATTTATAGTTAAAAACCTTAGTTATAAATTGCCCTATGGTGTGGCACTGTAGGATCAGCACTGACCTTCTAACCACAAGGTTGACAGTTCAAACCTATCAGCTGCTTCTTGGAAACCCTATACAGGGTCGCTGTGAGTCGGAACTTACTCAATAGCACTTAGCAACAACAGAGTTAACTTTAATCTTATGTTGGGGCATGTGTGTTTCAGGGGGCAGGATGACTGTCTGGACTGTCCCTTACCCCCCACACCTCCGAAAAACTATTTACAGGCATCTCTAAATTTCCTTGAATAAATTTATCAAGTCTTTCATTGTGAGGACTGTTTTAAAGCCAGTCATTGATAAATAGGAACTATGGAAGAACTTTGGTTTGAAGATTGATTGGTGGTGACACTGATTAATCTTCGTAACTGTTACATACAACAGCATGAGCTTAACATTCTGTAGCATGACAGTATGCAATACCACCTACCATAACCATTTACTCAGACTAAAATAATACTTTAAAGTTAGTAGAGGAGGCAGATGTGAAAGAAGGGAGTAATTGGGGAAAGCCCTGTTTGTCACGAAACCGCTACATCTTGGTGGTCTTGCCAGTGGTTCTTAAAGTGTGGTTTTGGGAAATCTACTGGATGGCCACAAGAGTCTCCTCCAGATTTTTGTGGGCTTGATCTCGTAATGTAAGAGATGATGGTTATACTTTGGTATATGCATTAGTAGAAATAATAAATAAAAATAATGTTCCAAATATTGAGCAGTTACTTGTGCCAGAAACTTTGTTAAGCTCTTTGTAATTCATTTTATCATTTAAAACTCTGGACAAAAACTTAAAAGATAGATAATATCCTTATTTAAATGGTGGCTTCAGAAGATTAAGTGGATTATCCATAATCTCACTGCTAGTGAGCCTGTGATAATCCTTAAACTCTTTGGCAGTTAGTAAGCTTGGTTGGTAACACACATCACTGGTGCCTCATCAAAGAAGCAGAGCTCTTTACCTATGTTTTGGGAATATGTTTTATTCCATTCAGGGTAGATATCCTGGTAGAGAAGTACGTTCAGTAATTCATGAGTCAAAACCCCCAGAGACTCACAGGGTTTGATTCCGACCCATATTGGTTGGTATTGAGTCTTCATAAGGAGACTATAATAATGACAGTACCCTCTTTAAAACTCTTAGATATACCATGATATATACTAGATAATTTACATAAATTATTGTATCTAATTCTTGGAAGGCATGTATTATTATCTCCACCTGTAATATGGAGAAAATGAGACTGAGAGAAGTTTTTAGAACTTGCCACATAGTTCTTAGAAGAGATAATGTTTTAACTGAGATCTGTGTAGCTGTAGGCTTAGAGTTGTTGTTTATCATTTCATAGTGGGAAAGTCAAGAAGTGAAGAGAAAGGTATGCTATTATATGCCTACAGACATCTCAAGGTGGTCTTCCCATCTTTCTCCAGTTGTGTGAGTACTCATTGTTCCTGACCATTGATAAGAGAGTAAGAGTTAAGACAAAGTTAGTTGGCATTATTTCAGCCCAGTTACAGGAAAGGTAGTGCTTTACAGGGTTTGAAACACATTGCAAAAGATAAATTACAGAAGGACTGTCAAGTGGATGCTGTGTTCTCCCTTCCCAGGTGCTCATACACAGGTGCAGTTTCCATGCTTGTTTGTTGTTGTTGTTTTCCCTTAATGCTTTGCAAGGTTGCCAATTTACATCTTTTCATTTCTTTCCTTTTTGCTCTTTCTTGACAGCTCTGGTTCATGTGCTGTCTTCATCATACTAGATGTAACTCTGGCAAGCAGAAAGGCAGTATCTATCTCTGAACTTGCCCTTGTACATTGACCTACCACATATTAACAAATTAAAACAAAGAAACACTTGCTTTAGTAAATTGGGTTAAGGTTACAGAACAGATAATCAAGTTTACATTCAACAATTCATATGCAAATTAGCTACTTTTAAAGGGAAAATAGAGACCCCAGCTTTGTTTGGCCAACTCCTATTAGGAATTGACGGCTGGGAAAAATAAATAAGAATTGTTAGCTTTCAGCCAAGGTTCATCTCTCTTGGTTGTTCTTGCCACACATAGATTGAGTTTCGGTTTACACTGCCTTTGAATTGAGGAATTCATGGAAAACCTGAAGTCCATTTCTTAAAAAAGTAGCTATTGTCTCTTTTGCTATCTCTTGTTTCGTGGTTGTTGTCATTAGGTGCCCTCAAGTACCAACTCATAGCGACCACATACACAACAGAAAGAAACGCTGCTGCCCAATCCTGCACCAACCTAATAATCATTACTATACTTGAATGCGTTGCTGCTGCCATTGTTGGCAGTCGTCCTCTTTTCCGTTGATGCTCCACTTCACCAAACATGATGTCTTTCACCAGGGATATGTCAGAAGCATGAGAGATGAAGTCTGGCCATCCTGACTTCTGAGGAGCATTCTAGTTTGTACTTCTAACAACACAGATTTGATTGGTATTCTGTCAGTCCATGGTACTTTTAATATTCTCTTCCAACACCATAACTCAAATGCATCAATTCTTCTATGGTTTTCTTTATTCATTTGTCTAACTTTCACATGCATATGAGGTTATTGAAAATGTCATGGCTTGGGTCAGTCGCACCTTAGTCCTCAAACTGACATCTTTGCCCTTGGACACTTTTAAAAGGTCTTGTGCAGCAGATTTGCCTAATGCAGTGTGTCGTTTGATTTCTTGACTGCTGCTACCATAAATGTTGATGGTTGATACAAGCAAAATGAAGTCTTTAACGACTTCAACCTTTTTTCCATTTATCATAATGTTAATTATTGGTTCATTGGTTCATTTCTTTTCATTGAGGTATAATCCATACTGAAGGCTGTGGTCTATGATCTTCGTCAGTGTTTTAAGTCCTCTTCACTCTCAGTGAGCAAGGTTGTATCATCTGCACATTGCAGGTTGTTAATGAGTTTTCCTCCAGTCCTGATGCCACATTCTTCTTCATATAATCCAGTTTCTCTGATTATTTGTTCAGCACACAGATTGAGTAAGTATGGTGAAAGAATACTACTCTGGTGCACAGCTTTCCTAAATTTAAGCTGTTCAGTGTCTCCTTGTCCTGTTTGAACAACTTTCTCTTGGTCTATATTCAAGTTTTACTCTCATAACTTGTCATGATCCACACAATTGAAAGCCTTTGCATACTTAATATAGCACAGGTAAACATCTTTCAGGTATTCTCTGCTTTCAGCCAAGATATATCTTATATCAGCTTTGATATCCCTCGTTCCATGTCTCCATCTGAATTTGTCCTGAACCTTTGGCAGATGTACTGATGAAGCTGTTTTTGAATTAGCTTTAGCAAAATTTTACTTGCGTGTGATATTAATGATATTGTCTGATGAATTACACATTCTTTCAGGCCACCTCTCCTTGAAAAGGGCACAAATGTGATTCTCTTCCAATCAATTGGCCAGATAGCTGTCTTCCATATTTTTTGGCATAGATGAGTGAGTGCCTCCAGTGCTGTCCCAGTTTGTTGAAAGATACCAATTTGTATTCCATCAATTCCCAGAGCCTTGTTCTTTGCCAGTGCCCTCAGTGTACTTTGTACTTTTTCATTCTGTATCATTGGCTCTTGGTCATATGCTTCCTCTTAAAATGGGTGAACATCAACCATGTCTTTTTGATGCTTTCTGCATCATCCAGTATTTTGCTCATTGTTGTTGTTGTTAAGTGCCTTTGAGTTGGTTCCTACCCATGCGACCCTGTATAGGGTTTCCGAGGAGCAGCTGGTGAGCTTGAACCCCACCTACCTTGCAGTTCAAACTGACTTTGCAGTCCTGCTCATTAGCCTACATCACCACACCAGGGGTCGCCATAGAATCCTTCAGTATTGCAATTGAGTCTTGAATTTTTTCTACAGTTATTTCAGCTTGAGATGTGCTGAGCATGTTCTTCCCTTTTGGTTTTCTAACTCCAGGTCTTTGCACATTTCATTATTATATTTGACTTTGTGTTCTTGAGCTGCCTGTTGAAATTTTCTCTTTAGCTCTTGTACCTCCTCATTTCTTCTGTTTGCTTTGGCATAGCCCCACTGGAGAGCAAGTTTCAGAGTTTCTTCTGACATTGATTTTAGTGCGTTTCATCTGTCTTGTTTTCTTAATTACCATTTGCTTTCTTCATTTATGATGTCTTTATATCATCCTACAACTCTTCTGGTGTTTGGTCATTAGTAACAATGCATCAAATCTGTTCTTGAGATCATCTTTGGATCATATTTTGGCTCTCATGGACTTGTTTTAATTTTCTTTAGCTTGAGCCTGAATTTTCATATGAGCAATAGATAGTCAGTTCCATAGTCTGCCCCTGGTCTTGTTTTGGCTGATGGCATGGAGCTATTTCACAGTCTCTTTCCTCAGATGTAGTCAGTTTAACTTCTGTGTATTTCAGCTGGTGTGTTCGTTGTGGTGGTGGTCGTGATGTGTTGTGGAGTGGGTTCCAACTCATACGGACTCTGTATAGGGTTTCCTAGGCTGTAAATCTTTACAGGAGCAGAAAGCCTCATTTTTCTCCCGTGGAACTCTTGGTAGTTTTGAACTGCTGACTGTGAGTTTAGCAGCCTGACTCATAACCACTACGCTACCAGAGATCCTTTGTCCATGTCTATGTTGTCGTTAAGTGCTGTTGAGTCAATTTCTGACCCATAGCAACCCTGTATAGGGTTTCCGAGGAGCCGCTGGTTAGCTTGAACCACTGACCTTGCTCTTCAAACAGCTTTGCAGTCTGATGCATTAACCCACAGTGCCACACCAGGATTCCGTTCATGTGTATGGTGGTCTTTTATGTTCTTTAAAAAAAAGACATTTGCTGTGAATAAGTAATTGGTGTTCCAAAAGACTATTATGCTAAATCCAGCATCGTTTCTATCACCAAAGCCATATTTTCCAACTACTGATCCTTCCTGTTAGTTGGCAAACTTTGCATTTCAATTGCTAGTAGCTATCAGTACATCTTGATTGCATGTTTGATGAATTTCATACTGAAGAATTTGTTAGAATTCTTCAGTTTCATCATCACTGGTTTTAGTGATTGGTGTGTAAATTTGATCGTTAGTTGTATTAACTGGTCTTCTTTGTAGGTTTATGGTATTATCCTATCACTGACAGTGTTGTACTTCAAGACAGATCTTGAAATATTCTTTTTGATGATGAATGCAATGCCATTCCTCTTAAATTTGCCATTCCTGGCATAGTAAACCATGTGTGATTATAAGATTAAAAATGGCCAGTATCAGTCCATTTCAGCTCATTAATTCCTGGGATATCAATGTTTATGCATTCCATTTCATTTTTGACAGCTTCCAATTTTCCTTGGTTCATATTTTGTATATTCTGTTTTAGCAAATGAAGGTCCTGAAAGCTTTCCTCTGTTCGCATGTACAGGGTGGTTATGGGTTGGAATCTGTTTGAAGGCATTAAGCTTGTTTCTGTTGTTTTAAGTTTGTGGTCATTATTAATGGTGAGTTTACTGCTAGGTACTTCATTGTAGTAATTTCATTTAACTCTCAAATTGTCAAAATTGAGATTCTTGCTTCAAAGCCCATACTTTTTTCATGTCATTTAGTCCTGAAGTATCCCTCAACAAAAAGAAGGGAGCTCTTAGAATAGACTTAGACTAGTCAGAGTCCTGGATGTGGATTGTTCTCTCCAAAGCCCATACTCTTTTCATGTCATTTAGTCCTGAAGTATCCCTCAACAAAAAGAAGGGAGCTCTTAGAATAGACTTAGACTAGTCAGAGTCCTGGATGTGGATTGTTCTCTCTTTTCATTTCATAGTATTAGCAAGCTGCCTCACATGATATGCCGCGTTCCTCTTCTGTATGCTGGATGTAAGCTTTTGAAGTGCTCTCCTTGGAACAGCCCACTGGTAAAATGATGATGTGTTGTATCACACCTTTCATTGCACCAACTTTTATTTAGGGAAAGTGGGGAGCTTTTTTGTGGTTTGTAAACTTGATATTAACATTGTCCTGACCAGAAAATGCTGAAATTTGCCCACCCACCCAGTTGTGTTTAGGCTTCTAAAAATAATGTTATTTCTCCATAGTCAGACATCTGTTTTCACTCTATTGCCAATTTAAATGCCGCTGTATACTCTGTGTATCATGGCTACTTTCCCAGTATTTTGAAAATTTGCGCAGGGTAAGGGGATTTTACAAGTTCTCAAAAACATGAAATATATTCCTCTACAGTAGCCACACCACATGATGTCTAAGTGAAGTGGCAGGTATCCACGTAATTACAGAAGTGCACCTGTGTGTGACATGCGCTCCTGCTGTTGAAGAGGAGATAATAGCAGAATGTCATTTGAAGGCTTCCTGTGGACATTTAAGGTGAACTCATGCTACCAGCATTAAACACCAGCTGGTCCTCGGAAACCCTGTACACAGTCACGTTGAATTGGAATCAACTTGACAACACTTACAACAACAGACTAAGACAGCAACAATTCCAGACAAGTTACTGAGAGGAATTTTTTATTTTGTTTTGGGCACAGTCCACTAGTTTTAGTCAATGTTCTCAACAAGCAAGAAGAACACAGTTGTTCCCATTTGTAGGTACTGTGGTGAGCACTTTACGTATAAAATCTCATTAGGTGCTTTATAATGTTTTTATTTTGGAGGTAGAGATTGGTTCCATTTGTATAGAGGAGGAAGCTGTAATACAGATGAGTCGTTTGCCAAAGCTGCTAATTGACCAGCCATAGGTACTTGCCACCACAATGGGCAGCCTTCCAGTTTTAAAAGTTGAGTTTTTCTTCAAAACAAAACAAAAAAACCTGGCTTATAAGCATATTCAGGTCAAAGTTGAGGTTGTTAAACATGGTGGTAGTTTGGGGGCAGGCAGAGTCAGCAGGAAATGCAGCTTTCTCTTGTGGGTGGCCCTGGGATGGAGAAGAGTATTGTCTCAGGAGTCACACAGGGTTGGTGTGCAGCAAATCAGTTCACTCCCTCATCGCCTTCTTGTTGATTTTGTGGCATTTAAAAACAAGGTGATTTATCTTGAGATTCAGAAATCTTTTTTTAATAAAAAATAGTTCTAAGTAGAACTTCCTAAAATTACTCTTCAATAATAACTTGCTAACTTTTCCTTTCAAAGTTCTGCAGTGGGCTTTAGAAAATTAGGATATTTCTCAGTATTGAGAAGCTAAACTGGCTGCTAACTTAACATTTGACTTGGAAGGGTAAGATAGTCTGAGGTTTAGAGGATCTTTTCAGAAGTGATGCCAGATGGTGATTCTCTGTCCAGGGATCTCGGGGGCTGGGGCTGATGGGGGCATTCCTCCAACCCCCTTTTCTGTAGTGCTCTCTGCTGCAGCTTCAGGGTAACAACCAAGTCACCCAGCTCTACACAACTTTTTATGGTGGCATTGTTGTTGGTGTTAGTGTTGTTGAGTCTTTTCCTACTCATAGCAACCCCCAGTGTAGGGTTTCCAAGTAGCGACTAATGGGGTTTGAACTGCTGACCTTGCAGTTAGCCGTCACTGGTGCTTATCTTACAGCATTACACCACAAGAAATTCTTTTTGGTATAAAGATTTTACCCACTGTCTCTTTAAATTAAAAAAAAGGTGTGTGTGTGTGTATGTTTTTTGTTGTTTTTTTGTGGTTAAGGACAAACTCCTATGGAATAGTAAATGTGTCTTTTCTAATCATTGAAATATACAGAGCAAGAAAGCTACTCACTGGCTCAGTAACATTTTGAAGCAATTGTTGTATGTGTTTTTAACCTAAGAACAATGGTACAGTTTTTTTTTTTTTTCTTTACAAAAAATAACACCTGATATGCATGTTGTGGGATTTGTTGTATATTCATTTTTGTAATATTTTGGTCTCATATGGAGTCATAAATTCTTAGGCAACTCTCTGTGCCCTCCCGGATGTAGGCTGAGCATTGGTAACTACAGCCAAGAGTCGCCGGCCATGAATAAAACATGTCACCAGTGCATCTGCCTCTTAAGTCAGCATTTTCCTGGTGTGCTTACCATGTTCACGTGGTTCAGTTACTATCTAAAAATAAATTATTTTTTAAACTATTTCAAGCGTTGAATTTAGTTTAAGAAATTCTTTATAGTTTGGATTCCTCCCCCTGCCCCTTTCCCAGTTTGCCCTCCTCCCTTTTTTTAAAAAAGTTTTTGTATACAGGCAGTTCTGTTGTCTGCTGAAATAGAGTCAACATAAGTAGAGTTGAATAAATTTGTTTTTTTGAGGTGGGGGTTGGGGGGTGGGATAGGGCACTGAAATGTGGTTTTATCCATCTGACATTTTCCAAACTCACTAGAGATGTTGCTGTTGGCTGGAACAGTCCAGCTTGGTGTAGTAGATGGACAGGTGCACATTTTCTTGCTCTTCACGTCTTTGTGCCACTTCTTTACACCCCTGGGTGTTAGAAGTATGCTACTCTGCCCTCTCTCGAGACTGTGCGTAGAAACTCCTTGAGGGCAGAGATTCTATTTCCAGGACCATGTGTGTTAAGAATGGGAGCCACAGATAGGGAACATTACCCTTTCAAAGTATGAGAGTAAGTTAAAATACATTGCTACAAATTCATAGAAACCTTTATTAAACAAAGCTATCAAAATATCAAGATATTGTTTCACGATATAACTACCATCTAGGTCTATACACTTCTGAAGGCAGAATTTCCATCTCTCGAAAAACTGGACATTGAATAAGGAAGACCGTAGAGGAATTGATGCTTTAGAGTTATGGTGTTGGAGGAGAATACTGAAAGTGCTATGGGCTGCCAAAAGAACCAATAGATCCATTTTGGAAGAAGTGCAGCCAGAGTGCTCTTTAGAGGCCAAGATGGCCAAACTTGGTCTCTCATGCTTCGGACATATTGTCAGGAGGGACCAGCCGCTGGAGAAGAATATCATGTTTGGTAAGATGGAGGGTCAGAGAAAAAAAGGAAAGATGGATTGGCCAAGTGGCAGCATCGATGGATTCAGGTGTGGCAACAGTAGCAAGGTTGGCCCAGGATTGGGCAGTGTTTTGTTCTGCTGTGCATAAGGTCACTATGGGTCAGTACTGACCTTGATGGCACCTAACAACAGCAACAACTCTTACCCAAAAGGTTGGAAGTTCAAGTTCACCAGCTGCTCCTCGAAAACCCTATACAGGGTCACTATGGGTTGGAGCCAACTCGACAGCACTTCACAACAGCAACCCTTACCCAAAGAATTCTGCACTCACTGAATTTTTACACCACGTCAAAATGTCAGTTTGGGCATCTTTAAGGGACTCAAATTGTGTTCTTTTCAATGTTCTTGGAGTTTTCAGAACCAAAAGAAGCATAAAGGCAAAATCAGGCTTGTACAGTGGATTATGAAGTTTCCCAAAGAAATTATTAATATTTTTAAGATACGTTTTTTAATATCTTAATTGTGAAGTGAGTGAAGGTTAACAGACAAGATCATCAGCCTTACTTTCAACCAGTCTTACATTTTGTTCATCTAAGTGTTTATAGTCCCCCACCCCACCCCCGCAACAACAGTTATACTGCTTCCTCCCTGTGATTTTCCTTTTTTATCTTACTTTTCACAAATCAAGAAAGCAGAAATATTTGCTGTACACACACAAAACAAAAAATATATATTCCTTTAAATGTCCATATGGCACATTTTGCAAGCCAACCTCTTTTCCACAGGCACAAAGCCTTTCTCAGTCCGTGGACCTATATAGTCCTTTGTTGCTCTGTCTCTCTGCATCATCGCCTCTGCCACCGTCTTTACTGTCAACTCTTGTCTAGGTAGGATCACATGCTCCACTCATGTTCTTCCTTCTTGATGTTTCTGGGATCCTCTGTCCCTAAAATGAAAGATTAACTACTCCCCAATTTTAGTTACAAGTCTTCTACAATTGCAGTTGTGACAGTTGCTATTGATCCTGATAACAATTACAGCTGAATCACAAAATCCTATCAGCATCATCTTCCAACCCCTTTTATTACCAGATCAGTCTGTTAAAGAGGAAAACTATTCAGTGGGAATTCTACATTACCCCTGTTGTTCTGAAACTAAACACACTCATGAACGCTGGTAAGCCAGGCACTTTGTGGCTTTATGTTTTTGTTGAGTGCCATTGAGTCGATTCTGACCCATAGCGATCCTGTATAGGATTTTCAAGGAGCAGCTGGTGAATTTGAACCACCGACCTTGCATTTCAAACGGCTTTGCAGTCTGGCGCATTAACCCACAGCACCACACCAGGACTCCATTTCTTTATAGCCCACCATTTTTGATAACTGATGTGTAAGTTGCCCGTCCCTATCAACCCAGTGCACTGAGGAGACAAGCTTGATCCTTGATATGAAGAATCCTTTCATCTCACTTGGAATTTTGAGCAGCTGCATCCATAAGTAAAGGTCCAGTTCATCACATTGTAGCAGTTTACACTTGCTCGGAGTATCAAGCATCTTTATTTTCATATGGCTGAGTTCCCAGAGAAATTCTTGTAGGAAAGCTCTGATACCCTTGAAGAATGAGCACTGCAGTGGTGGAAAAAAATTCCTCAGCACAATTTTCGTGGCCTTTTCCTCACCAGTGTAGTTTTAAATTTTCTTAGAACTACTTCCTAAGCCCCTGTGATCATCCTGCGTCTGAGAAAATCTATCAAGATGATCCATTTGTAATTCCATAAAATAATCCCAGTAACCTTTGGAGCTGACTTCTCTGCCTGGAATTTAACCATTAACCAGCTCAGTAAAACTTAACCTCAGAAGTCATGGTTTTGATTGGAATTTTTTTTTTTTTTTTAAAGCACTCTAACAAGACTAAGACAAGTGTATCATTGAGAGAATTTGTTTGCAGCCAGTCACTGATTGCAGAGATATGTTTAAGCATGAAATAAACCTGTGCATGTATGAACTGGAACCCTAGTAGCAATACTTGTTTATTTACCCTTGTGTACATGTGCGTGTGTGTGTCTGTTCCAGGGTTGTTATGGGTCAGAACCCAACTCGACAGCACTTAACAACAACACGTGTGTGTGTCAGTATCTACAACCCTCCATTTATTTTTTCTGTGAAGGTAGAACAGTAATTCCTGCTGCAGAGTTGTGTTAATTAAATTAAACAGCTATTGCATGAAACACATTTTGTTGTTGTTGTTGTTAGGTGCCATCGAGTTACTTACCAACTCATAGTGATCCTGTGCACAACAGAAAGAAACAACTGCCCAGTCCTGGACCAACCTCACAATTCTGCCACTTTGCCAATCCATCTCGCTGGGGGTCTTCCTCTTTTTCTCTGACCCTCCACCTTACCAAACATTGATATCCTTCTCCAGCAACTGGTCCCTCCTGACAATATGTCTGTAGCATAGTACATGACACATAGCATTCAGAAGATTTTAACATTTCAGAGCATATACCAGCATGCTACCTTCAAAGTATGAGGAAATACTGTTTGTTAGATATCAATACAGCCAGTAATGAAGTGCTTATTGTGGACAAAGATGCAATTTATCTTTTTTCTTCAATAAAACAAGTAAAAGTTCCTCTGCAGTAATAATCTTTCAAACTCTACCCTGAAATGAGTGTAACCAGTTACTGTCTGCTAATTTCAAGGATCAGGAATTGAGAGTTAGTTTGTTCTTAGTAGAAACACTAACATTTGATCCTAAAAAATCTTCCCTGTCTACTACTAAAGGTTAGGTTTTTCAGGGCTCTGAACATGCCCCCATTGTGCATTCAACTTCCCGGGGTCCCAGTCTCTCGTGCGTGTTCTCACCTTTGAGTCCTGCAGCACTTGCCTCTGTTATCCCTTTTTTGGTGGTATGTCTTTTCTTCCTGAAGTTAGCATGGATCTTTTTATGTTCTACATTCACTGCTTCAAGAACTAGGACTCATCTACCTATTCTTCTTTATGGGCGTTCCATATTTCCAGCTCATTCAGTTACTAGCTTTGTGGCCTCAGTCATATTAAACTCTGCTTCCTAGTTTGTAAATGGGAAGTAATAAGAACTTCTTCCCAAGGTTATTATGTGGATTATGTAACTAAATAAATTTAGGTTATTTGTTTACTTGATTCCAGTACTTTGTGCATCCTTTGACTTTAGTTTGCTTCCTATTGATCTGGGATCTTTCCAGGACCTGGGCCTTGCATAGTACTTGGAATATACTTTTTGTTGCTAAGTACCGTTGAGTTATTTCTGATTCATAGTGTTTCCAAGGAGTGGCTGGTGGGTTTGAACGGCCAACTTTGTCTTTAGCCAATCAGTGCTTATCCTACAGAGCCATACCAGGATTCCTGGAATATACTAGCATCTCAGTACCATTGCATGAATGATGAGAGAATGAGAGTCCAAGGCTGAAATGTATCATTCTTACTCTTAAGTTAATGTCAGTCTGATGAGAGATTAAAAGTGATAACAAAATTCCTTTTATAGTTACTGTTGTTGGTAAGTGCCACCGAGTTGGTTCTGACTCATAGCGACCCTGTATAAGGTTTTCAAGGAGCAGCTGGTGAGTTTGAATCGCCAACCTTGTGGTTTAAACCTACCTCGCAGTTGGTCCAGTGCATTATCCCACTGCACCACACCAGGACTTCTCATTTTATAGTTGATATGTAATAGTATCTTTTCTCAGTAATCGAGATAATTTGGATAGGTATATAGGTGGTTGGTATATAGGTTGTTGGCATAGTCCTGGTGTGGCGCCGTGGGTTAATGTGCCACTCTGCAAAGCCATTTGAACTGCAAGGTCAGTGGCTCAAGCTCTCCAGCTGCTCCTTGGAAATCCTATAATGGGTTGTTATGGGTCGGAATTGACTCAACGGCACTTAATAACAACATAGGTTGTTAGTATATGCTTGATGATGGTGGTGGTGGTCTTTTGCTAAATACTTTAACTGGTGTTAGCGGGAGAGAGTATTTATTTGTATATTTTGGGTGCAAATGGCATTCTTCAAACTTACTGAATTCTGTCTGGGCTATTTTACTCAAACCTAACCCAAAGTCCATTGGCAAGCTTATGTTAGTTGCCAGACAGGGAAAGTTTGAGAAAAAACATAGTTGTACTCAGCGTCTTACTTGGAAAAGGGCATGATTCCTCTCCACAGACAGTTATGCAAACCAAGAATGGGGGATCATTCCTATGCTGTTTCTGGACGCAAACCCAAGTCTGAAGCTATTTAATAGAACGGTTGATTTATAACAACTCATCTTTCCCTCTCTTTTTTCCCTAGACTATAGAATCTAATTGGCGGTGTGGACGGCACAACTTGCAGAGGATTCAGTGCCGCTCTGAAAATAGTAAAGGTGTCTACTGTTTACAGTATGATGATGAAAAAATTATCAGTGGCCTACGAGATAATTCTATTAAGGTGAGTGACTGCATTTTGTTTGTAGTATTTTTAGAAATACTGGTTATATGTTAGACACCAGATATGACAATCTCTCCATTTACTCTAGATTGTTTCTTATCTACTTGACAGCTCTCAATGTGGTTCTAAAGAGCTAGAGCCAGAGCTTTTCTCTATAGCTAACACAAGACCCCTGGATTATCTCATTCCTTATCCTACTCTGAGCACATTCACATTCTGTATTCTGTATTTAGGTGCAAATAGAAAATACCCTGGTATCACAGGACTCTTGATTACCGTGGCCTGCTGATTGAAGTATTGTTAGCTGGCCTGTAAATCAAAGTCCTTACCTTTTAATGGGTTCTGAGAAGGAGTCAGATGAGGCACAGAAGAAACATACAGTGGTCTCTTTTGTTTTTATTCACCTTTCAATAGCAGATTAATTGTGAACAATTATCCATGTTAAAATCATCTAGTTGGTGGCTGTCAATTGATTGTTTTTTTTTTTTTTACATTGTAATTTATATTCTCGTATGTGAGAATACATTGAGTAGCCTTAAACAAATTTGATTTTTCTTTAGTTTTAATTTACACAGGAAAACTCGCTGTTTCTGGTGTAAAGTTTTGTGAGTTTTGACAAGCACATACCAAAAGGAATTCTGCAGATGCGAATCTAAAGAATGGTAATACACATTTTAGGCAAAGAACACTTTCCTTCAAGAAAATTTAGAAAACATGGCATGCAGATTCCATAGCACATAAAAGGTTCTGAGGAGGCCAGCACAGAGATGTCAGTGTTTCTCAACTTACCAAACGTATTTGACCACAGAACTCTGCTTTTATGTAATACTTATTGATAGCCCTAACCCGTGACCACAAATGTGAGGGGTCTTCAAAAATGTTCATGGAGAAATTTAATTAAAAGATAATGTTAATTTTTTTTTTTTTTTTGACCCTATGTAGGGTTCCCAAGGAGCAGCTTATGTGTTTGAACTGCTGACCTTGTAGTTCGCAGTCCAGTGTTGATCCTAGAGTGTCTCACCAGGACTATCTCTCTCTCATATATATATATAAGAGAGTGTGTGTGTGTCCTGGTGTGGTGCTTGTGGGTTAATGCACTGAACTGCAAAGTCAGTTTGAACTGCAAGGTTGGCAGTTCAAGCTTACTAGCTACTCTTCAGAAATCCTATACAAGGTCGCTATGGGTCGGAACTGACTAGATGGCACCTAACAACAACACATATGTGTGTGTTGTTGTTCTTAAGTGCTGTCAAGTCAGTTCCGACTCATAGGACCCAGCACAGGACTTCGAAGAGCAACTGCTGGATTTAAACTGTCAACTTTGTGGTCCTCATCTGCAGTCCAATGCTGATCCCACAGTGCCAAATTAAAATGACCATGAATTAAAGAAAAAGAAAACAGAAGACTGAAAAGCCTAGGAAAATAATTTGTGTTTAATTTTAGGTCTAATGTCTGCCAAATGCAAGGTCAGAAAGTACAATTCAGTCTAATTTTAAAGTTGCATTTTTGCAGATGCATATGTGTATCTGTTGTTGTTACTCATAGCGATCCTACACACAGCACAATGAAACGCTGTGTCATCCTCACAACTGTTACTAATATAATTTTTTCATGAAGTTTTGAAGCCCCCTTGTATAGTCTAGAAGACTGATTTATTCCTATGTAATTTTAGTCATTCTGCTGTAAGATATAGAAAAGAATGGTTTAACAAAGCATAGGCTGGCCCTGAGCTTTCAGTTCACTTACTGAATGTGTTTCTAAAGGATTAGTTAACAGAGATACACTTGTATTTAAATGAATGGCTTAGAAGGCTTAGGAATGATTTGTCCATTTGATTGGTAAGACATATAGTAGTATAGCAGAAATGCACTATAGAGAGATGACCTAGTTGAGTGATTGGAAACCTTTTATATTTAATTCCCCACCAGTCCTGGGCACTAATAGCTCTTTTCAGAATAACTTGGTTTCTACTAGGTCAGAACTAACAAGCAAACCTTGCTACCATACTACTCCAACCCACTACCATCACATCAGTCCCAGCTCGACACTAATGCCAATAGCACTGTAATATGTTTGCCATTTGCAGTAGACTTCAGGGAAACTGCACATTATTGTAGTAGTGTTTTTCCAGTGAAGAAACAGGTACATAGTTTATGTTTAACAGTCCAATCTCTGAAAATATCAGTTCTCATCTCCCTTTACATTATGGATAATACTGAAATTTGGAAGACTAGTAAGATAGATAGGAGACTTCTTGTGTGGCATTGTAGGATCAACACTGGACTGTGAACCACAATATCGGTGGTTCAAACCCAACCCTGGACTGTGAACCACAATATCGGTGGTTGAGAAACCAACAGCTGCTTCTTGAAAACCCTGTACACGATCGCTATGAGTCGGAACCAACTCGATGGCACTTCACAACAACAGCAGGAATGTAAAAAGAAGGGTGAAAGTAAACACTCCCATGTGCAAAAGCATCTATTATTGTTTTACTTTTGATTTGTTTTCTCTTTTAAGAATAAATAGCAGTGATATTACTATGTAGACTCTTTATTTTGAAAATTTAGTACCAATATATGGCATCTTGGTGGCATGGTGGTTAAAGCATTAGACTGTTAACTACAAGGTCGGTGGTCCAAATTTACCCCATCTCTGTGGGAGAAAGATGAGACAGACTATCAGCTCCCGTAAAACTTCACAATCTTGGAAGCTCTAAGGAGTTCTGCTCTGTTGTAAAGGATCACTGTTACGGCAGAGGACTAGGCATTGTACTTTCTCATTAAAAAGCCTTTGGAAATTTTCTATAATGTTGAGCATTCCAACATCTCAGTTTTCCTTTCCTTTTTTTTAAAATAAACATCCATGATAGAGTAAGGGATATGAACTTTTCAATCCTCTTGATAGATGCTGTCAAGTTGATATCCAGATGGTGAGCCAACTCGTTTCACAGATCTTATTTTTAAAAAGCCAATTATATACAGGCTGTTGATAAGTATAGTGAGTATAATGCTGAAAAAGGTATAAAGTAAACAAAATCTTATGTCTATTATGGATGGCAACATTTGCTCCTTTTTCCTTCTTTTCATTTCCTATCTGTTTGGCATATACCTTGTCTTACTTACTGTAATGGGAATCCTGGTGTGGTCCTGCGGTTCAATACTCTGGACCACAAGGCCGATTTGAACCACAAGGTTGTCAGTTCAAACTCACCAGCCGCTCCTTGGAAACCATGTACGGGATTGCTATGAGTCCGAACCAACTTGACGGCACTTAATAACAACAATTTACTGTAACAGAGTTATGTTATATTTTATTTAGAAAATAAGGTCAGGCAATAACGTTTATCAAAATGACTTTCTAAATAATTTTTATTGTGAATCTTATCTCAATAGATTTGGGATAAAACCAGCTTGGAATGTTTGAAAGTATTAACGGGCCACACAGGCTCTGTCCTTTGTCTCCAGTATGATGAACGTGTCATTGTAACTGGCTCTTCAGACTCAACAGTAAGGTGAGGTTTCATCCATCTGAACGTCTATGCTTTGCATGAGATACCTGTGTCTTCATCATTTTTCAGACAACCTCCCTCTTCTTGTACATTTCCCTTCCCATCACCCAATTAACATGAATCTATTCTCTAACCCTGCACAGGGTTTCCAGTGCTGTAAATTTTTACTGGAGCAGAATGCCTCATCTTTCTCCTGTAGAACTGCTGGTAGTTTCGAACTGCTAGCCTTAAGGTTGGCATCCCGAATCTCAACGAAATGGAACGCATAAACATCAATACCTTAGGCATTAGTGAGAGCTGAAATGGACTGGTATTGGCCATTTTGAATCTGACAACCACATGGTGTACTATGCCGGGATTGACAAATTTAAGAGGAATGGTGTTGCATTCATTGTCAAAAAGAACATATCCAGATCAGTCATGAGGTACAATGCTGTAAGTGATAGGATAATATCCATGCGCCTACAGGGAAGACCAGTTAATACCACTATTATTGAAGTTTACGCACCAACCACTAAAGCCAATAAGGATGAAATATAAGAATTCTACCAACTTTTTCAATCTGAAATTGATCAAACATGCAATCAAGATGTATTGATCTTTACTGGTGATTGGAATGCAAAGATTGGGAGCAAAGAGGAGGGATCAGTTGTTGGAAAATATGGCCTTGGTGATAAAAATGATACTGGAGAACGCATGATAGAATTCTGCAAAATCAATGATTTGTTCATTTCAAATATCTTCTTTAGACAGCATACGAGACGACTATACAGATGGACCTCACCAGATGGAATACATAGAAGTCAAATTGACTATATCTATGGAAAGAGAAGATGGAAAACTCCATATCATCAGTGAAAACAAGGCCAGGGGTAGACTGTGGAACAGACCATCAATTACTCATATGCAAATTCAAACTGAAGCTGAAGAAAATGAAAACAAGTCCACAAAATATGACCTTGAATATATCCCACCTAAATTTTAGAGATCATCTGAAGAACAGAGTTGATACATTAAAACACTAAAGACCAAAGACCAGAAGAGTTGTGGGATGACATCAAGAACATCATACATGAAGAAAGCAAAAAATCATTGAGAAGATAAGAAAGAAGGAAAAGGTCAAAATGGATATCAGATGAGATGCAGAAACTTGCTCTCCAGTGTAGAGATGCTAAAGCAAACGGAAGAAATGAGGAGGTCCAAGAGCAGAACAAAAAATTTCAAAGATCAGCTTGAGTAGATAAAGCCAAATATTACAACAAAATATGCAAAGATCTGGAATCAGAAAACCGAAAAGAAAGAACACACTCAGCATTTCTCAAGCTGGGGAAACTGAAGAAAAAATTCAAGCCTCAACTTTCTTTATTGAAAGATTCTCTGGGCAAATTATTGAATGATGCAGAAAGCATCAAGAAAAGATGGAAGGAATACACAGAGTCACTGTACCAGAAGGAAATAGTTCATATTCAACTGTTTCAAGAGGTAGCATATGATCAAGATCAAATGATCCTGAAGGAGGAAATCTAAGGTGCATTGAAGGAACTGGCAAAGAACAAGGCACCAGGAATTGATGGAATCAAAATAGAAATCTTTCAAGAAAATGAGGCGGCACAGGAGGCACTCATTCATCTCTGCCAAGAAATTTGGAAGACAGCTATCTGGCTGACTGATTGGAAGACATCTATATTTGTGCCCATTCCAAAGAGAGGTAACCCAACAGAATGCGGAAATCATCGGACAATCTCTTTGCTATCCCATGCAAGTAAAGTTTGGGTAAAGGTAATACAGAAATGGCTACAATCATACATTGACAGAGAACTTCCAGAGGTCCAAGCCAGATTCAGAAGAGGCCGTGGAATGAGGGATATCATTGCTGATGTCTGATGGATCTTGGCTGAAAGCAGAGAATATTAGAAAGATGTTTACCTGTGCTTTATTGACTATGCAAAGGCTTTCGATTGTGTGGACAACATTGTGAACGGTGACTATTCCGGAACACTTAACTGTGCTCATGAGGAATCTGTACCTGGACCAAGAGGCAGTTGTTCAAACAGAACATAGGAACACTGAATGTTTAAAAATTAAGAAAGGTGTGCGACAAGGTTGTATTCTTTCACCATATTTATTCAACCTGTATGCTGAGCAAATCATCCGAGAAGCTGGGTTCTATGAAGAAAAATGTGGCATCAGGATTGGAGGAAGACTCATTAACAACCTGCGATATGCAGATGATTCAACCTTGCTTGCTGAAAGTGAAATGGACTTGAAACATTTACTGATGAAGATCAAAGAGCACAACCTTCGGTATGGATTGCATCTCAATGTCAGGAAAACAAAAATCCTCACCACTGGACCAATAAACAACATTCTTATCAATGGAGAAAAGATTGAAGTTGTCAAGGACTTCAATCTTGGATCAACTATCAACACTCATGGAAGCAGCAGTCAAGAACTCAAATGACGTATTGCATTAGGCAAATCTGCACAAGACCTTTTTAAAGTGTTGAAGAGCAAAGATGTCAGCTGCCTCCATCTTTTTGCTATTGTAAATTGTACTGCTATGAACATTGGTGTGCATGTTATGGCTTGTTTTTCTTGTGGGTAAATCCTAAATAGTGGAATTGCTGGCTCCTAAGGTATTTCTGTTTCCAACCTTCTGAGGAAGTGCCATATTGCTTTCCAGAGAGTTTGGACCATTTTGCAAGCCCACCAGCAATGCAGGAGCGTTGTTTGCACATGTTTTTATATGCTGTCGTTCAAAATTACTGGAGATGTAGATACATTTCAGCAAAGTAAGCAGGAAAGTTAATTTTGGTAAAGTGGGTTCTTTTGTCTTTGTGGAAACCCTAGTATGGCACAAACAGGTAAGCACTGGACAGGTAGCCAGAAAATTGGCTATTGGAGCCCACCCAGAGATGCCTCAGAAGACAGGCCTAGTACTCTGCTTCTAAAAAGCCACTGCTTCAGAAACTACGGAGTAGTTCTGCTGTGCACACGAGTTAGAATTGATCTGATGGCAACTAACAACAATAACATTGCTGTCCATTAGAAGGGGGGCCACATGCTTTCCTGTAAAATCAGATTGTCTGATATAGGCTAGCTGTCTCTGCCTGCTAGACTGTCGCCCAGAGCAGAGAGAAGGGAGGCAGATATTCTAGCAAAATGGTGGGCAGCAAGCACTGGAGCAAGGACATTTCCCCACATAGTATGGGCTTTGGAGTCAGGTGTGGTGTTGAGCAGTGCTGTTGGCTTGGGGAAGGCCTGCAGTGCGGAGGAGGAGAGGTCTCTTTTGGGCTGAGCCAGATACTGAAGAGCAATGTCTTACAGGAGCCATCCAGCCTGTCCTTGGGTTCCCACTTTCACCTCCTTTCACTTCTTTCCTTTGTTCGCTTTCTGTGCTGGTCCCTTTCCCATCCCTTCTGCTCTATTTTCACTGACTCAGGTTCTGGGTCGCTGCCTCTGTCACCAGTCATGTCTCCAACTCAGAAGTCCGAGTCTTTCCTCCTCTGCTCTATATGAAAATGGCTTCTTGGGAGACAGGTACCAATAGCTGTGATGTGAGAGGGCTGCCTTTAAGAACTCTGTGTTCCAGGGTGAAACACTTAGGAGGCTTTGTTCCTGAAGAGTTACGTATTCCCCAATTCTCCAGCCTCCACATTCCTTCCTGTCATTTCAAACTCACTGCAATGTCCACTCACTTAAGGAGCCATCTTTTGCCATTAACGCTAGCCTGTAAATACACTCTCCTAATTCTTGATTGTCAAAAAGCCTAATCCTTGGCAGAACTAGAATTCATGTTCTGTGACACTATCTCAACACTGCTCAACAAATGAAAAAATTGCATCTGGGGGTTCCTGTTGAGAATGTACCTAAGTATCAGGTCCCAGCTGCCAAACAGAAATAGAGTCCACAGCACCTGGTCTGCTGATAGAGTGGGTCCAGAGCTTAGACACAACAGTCTGAGTAAGTAAGCACCATGCTCTTCTGTTGTCACCTAGAGTCTGGGATGTGAACACGGGTGAAGTTCTCAACACGCTGATCCACCACAATGAGGCTGTACTGCACTTACGCTTCAGCAATGGACTCATGGTGACCTGTTCCAAGGACCGCTCCATCGCCGTGTGGGACATGGCATCTGCCACTGATATCACTTTACGCCGTGTCCTGGTTGGCCATCGTGCTGCTGTCAACGTAGTAGATTTTGATGATAAATACATTGTGTCTGCCTCCGGTGACAGAACTATCAAAGTAAGTGTGTTTGCTGTCATGCCTTTTAGAATATATAGAAAGCAGTTGGCTTCTACCAGCTGGGTACCTAACTGGATCTTATTCTCCTCTGTTTTTGTTCAGGATCCCTTGAGGCCATTCCATTCCTCAGACTCCCATAGTCACAGCAAGATAGGGGGGAATGGGTCGTGAGTCCAAGGTAGAGAACAGTCCTCTATCCAATGACATTGTTGGTAACATTTTTTAAGGGGAAGAGCGCTAACATACACTACCATCTCACAGAACCCTGTGGTCTAGGGTGATACATAACCCGCTGCCATCGAGTTGATTTCAACTCATAATAGTGACCCTGTGTGGACTGAAAATCTTTATGGGAACAGACAGCCTCATCTGTCTCCTGTGGAACAGATGGTGGGCTTGAACTGCTGACCTCGTGGTTAGCCACCCAACGCTTAACCCACAGCACCACAAGGGTGATCCATTGTTGTTGTTGTTAAGTGCCATCGAGTCGGTTTTGACTCATATATATGGTAAATAGTGTTCATAGCTTTCTTGTGCTTTTATAGCAACATTGTTGATACATAATTCACTCACCATAAAATTCACCTTTCACTGGTGTTTAGTATATTCACAATGTTGTGTAACATCCTTACTTTCTGATTCCAGAACATTTTCATTATCACCACCCTCACCCCACCACCCACCTCCAAATGAGTAAAATAAGAAACTCCCTACACGTTAGCAGTCTCTACTCATTTTCTTCCCCTGGTTCCTGGCAACCACTAATCAACTCTGTCTCTCTGGATTTACCCATTCTAGACAGTTCATGTAAATGTAATCATACTGTATGTGGCCTTTTGTGTCTGGCTTTTTTTTTTTTTTTTTAATAAACGTATCATAATGTTTTCAATGTTCATCCATTTTGTAACATGTATCAATACTTTATTCCTTTTTTAGATCCTAAGAATATTCCATTTTATGTATATACTATTGGCGCTGTGGGTTAATGCGCCAGACTGCAAAGCCGTTTGAACTGCAAGGTTGGCGGTTCAAGCTCACCAGCTGCTCCTTGGAAACCCTATACAGGGTCGCTATGGGTCAGAATCGACTTGATGGCACTTAACAACAACAACAACAACAACAGTTTAATCATTTATCAGTTTATGAACATTTGACTTGTTCCCACTTTCTGCCTGTTTGGAATAATTTTGTTAGGAATATTGGCGTACAAATTTATATTGGCATATATCTGGGAGTGGAATTGCTAGATTATATGGTGGTAACTTTGGAGTCCTGGTGTGGCACTGTAGAATAAGCACTGGACTGCTGACTGAAGGGTCCGAGGCTCAAACTTCCAGCCGCTCCTCAAAACCTTATATAGGGTGGCTATGAGTCAGAACTGACTTAATTTACCTTAACAATAACAAAACAGTAACAGTATGTCTTAACATTTTGAGGAATTGCCAAACTGTTTTCCAGAGTGACATTTTACAATTCCACCAGCAATGTGTTAGGGTTCCAATTTCTGCACATTCTTACCAATACATTTTGTTATCTTTGTTTTTAATACGTTTGTTGATGATTTGTATAGCTTACTTACTTTTTCTTGTTCAGTTATAAAAGTTCTTTTTGCATTTTGGACTCAAGTTCCTTGTCAGATAACATGATTTGCACCTATTTTCACCCATTCTGTGGATTATTTTTTTACGTTCTTGATGGTGCCCTGTGTTCTCTGCAGCACGAAAGGTTTAAGTTTTGATGAACTCCAGTTTCTCTAATTTTTTTCTTTAGTTCCCTAAGCTTTTGCTGTCATATTTAAGAACCCATTTCCTAATCCAAGGTCACAAAGATTCGCTCTAGTGTTTTTTTCTAAGAGTTTTATACTTTTACATTTAGATCTTTGATCCATTTTGAGTTAATATTTTTCCTATTCAAAACGGGAGAGGTCCATGTAGATTTCCAGTTCCGCTAATGTTAACACAGCTACAGATGCAACTGGTAAAATAATCAGGGGCACTCTTTGCATCTCCCTAGTTGGTTTGTAATTATTGTGTGTCTGTGAACATTTAAGTCTTGCAGGAGATTCACAAGAGGAGATTATTTGTTCCACATATATAGTATTAGGAGCAATGTGTCCAAACAAGTGGAGCTAGGTGTTCAAGAAGCTTGTTGTAAAAGAGGAGGACATGAAGGGTGAAGCTTTTTCATATCAGTTACATATGGTTTGACATGCCTCCTGGCATTAAAATATAATATCTGGCCCAAAGTCTTCTGTTAAGCAAGTGAATGTCAGAACCTTCCAGGAGATGATCTCTTTGAAGAGCTTAAGGTTTGGAGACTTCACTGTTTCTCTCTGTTTTACTCTGTTTTATTATCGTTCAGCAGCCAAGAAGAGTTTTTACTTTCCAATCTCTCCCCCAGCCTCCCAGCTTTGAGTTAGAAGAGATTGTCAAAAAGCATGGCTACAAAATTACCGCAATGTTTGTTTTTTAAACAAAAAGATGTGAAGCTATTGTTCTCAACATCTCCTCCATTTGACCTATATATACACTGTTGAAGGGGGTATTTTCTATCTCTCTAATCCTTTCCCAAAGAATTCTGTGCTGTTTGATTTACACCAGATTAAAATGGCAGTTTTGGCATACTTAATGGATTCACATTACGCTCTTTTAAAATGTTCTTTGAGTTTTGGAAACAAAGGAGTCTGAAGAGTCAAAAACAGAGTAAAGTTTCCTAACGAAATTCTCAGAGGACAGTCATTGCTACCCTCAAAGAATGAACAGGTATATAGTCATGATAAAAACAAATTCCTCAGCATAACTTTGCTGGCTTTTTTCTGCAAATAAATCCATGGATGTGGTGGAGCATACAGGGTCAAAGATATGAAAACTTTTAGCTACATCCAGAAACCTTGAGGGAATGATTCTTTGGGCCTGGGAGTGAAGCATCATAGTCTCAGGGGTAGGGCACCAAGGTCAATTTGATTAACATTATCCACAGAAACAATTCTCTCTACATCCTGCTTTGGTTAGTAGTGACTAGGGTCTTAGAAGCTTGTGAGCAGCCATCTAAGGTACAACTATTTGTCTCTCCCTGTCTCTAGAAAAGAAGTGTGGAAATCAAAGACACATGGTAACAGTTAGTCCGGTGGACTGTTAGACCATGGCAACATCAGTTTCTACAACCATGAGATCAGAAGAAGTAGATGGTGCCTGGCTACCACTACCAACTGTTCTGAGAAGGATCACAATAAAAGGCCCTGAATAGAGTAGGAGAAAGATGTCGAACAACACTGAAAATCATAAAAAAGATAGGCTTACTGGTCAGATAGAGATTGGTGGAACCCCTGAGACTGTGGCCCCTGGTCACCCTTCAAGTCTGGAAATGAACTCACCTCCATGGGTCAATTTTTAGCCACTCAAAGATAAGGCTATAGGGGGGGAACAGTGGCTTTATAAAGGTATACACACCTTAGAAAATAAAATCAGCCATTTTGTATCAAAAGGGCAGTATTTGCCCAAGGACAATTTTCAGAAAGGGTAGGAAAGAAGGAGGAATGGAAACAAAAAACCACAGGAAAGAAGTGTAGAAGAGATGTTTCATTGTGAGGATTGCAGCCAGTGAGATGAAACAAAATGAGTATGAATGATCTGTCTGATGAAAAATTGATCTGCTCTGCAAACTTTACCCAGTTCACAATTTAAAAAACAGCACTTAAAAATCAAAAATCAAAACTATATTAAAAAAAAAAAAGTTGAAGTACCTTTTGGGGTCTCAGAAAATAGCCACCATAACCTTCTGAGCTGGCCTCTCTACCTTGGTATTAACCTGACCCAGTTTCTGAACTTCAGCCACGTTTTCTTCATTTGTCGAGTTTGACAGTCCTCTCTATTGGCTCATCTTTGAGTCCTCCCAAACCTGAAAACATTTGATCCATCTACAAGCTGTTGTTTTATGTGGATAGCATTCCTTTAAACAGTTAACAAACCTTCAGTGATTTGGAAAGATGTCCACTTGAGTTTTGTTAAAACGTTGACCTCAAAACCAAATTATTCCATGCTTGTTTACTTTTTGTTGTTGTTGTTTACTTTTTTAAGGCACGCTAGTGAGACTAATAAGGTATTACTGACAGAACTTGTCTGCAGGTATCCACGCGTTGCAGAGATGTGTGAACTGGAACCATGTATCAGTGCTATTTGTGACTTAATACTTGTGTTTATTTCATAAACAAGTAAATTTGTGCTGTTCTCAGAAACTCCCATTTTTAAAAAAAGATATATGATGGGAAGATTTTTCTGTATTCATTTTTCAAAATACCCTAATTTGTTAATACAGGTCTGGAGCACAAGTACCTGTGAATTTGTTCGTACTCTCAATGGGCACAAGCGAGGCATTGCCTGTCTGCAGTACAGGGATCGACTGGTTGTTAGTGGATCATCAGATAATACCATTAGGTGAGTAGAAATTGGTGTTTCAACAAAACGGGATTTTTTTCATTATAGTGTCTTGACTTATTTCCTAATCCTAACACTCAAAAGACAGCATAAATGAGGTAGCTCAGATAAGAGAACTTCAGGTAACTCTGGCTCTCAAAACTAGAGAGGGTGAACTGTACACCCTGAGTTTTCTTCCAAGACTCCCCCAGTACATCAGGCTTTATAATCCCCTTTCTACCCAGGATCACTTAACCACCACCTCAGAGCACGGTCAGATGTTCCAGCTTGACTCCTTTTGCTTTCCTCCTCCCTGACAGATGGTGTGCGCTGCCTTGCTCGCTCCCAAGGCTGCATTGCAAAACCAGCCTCTCCTATTTAAGTCATTTGGCTTGCCTTTCTTTCTCTTCCTTCCTAATACTCTCCATGCTTTCTAGTAATTATGATCATCCTTGAAACACTCATTCATATTAAGAACTTCCCTTAGCTGTCGGTCTAATTTTTCCAAGTCAGGTTTTCACCATGGTGTAGTGTCTTTACATAATTAACTTTGGGGTTTACAACCAAGTAGCTTAATGCATGGGCAAAATCAGAATTGATTGAAGGTTTATGTTTTATAAGGAGAGAAAACAAAGTATGCAGAAAAACAGGGTTTCAGTAGCTGTAATTTTTTGTTTAAAGGTATAAAAGTTTAGAATTTGAATCACTGTTGTGGTGTACTCAATCATGCTTTGTGGTGTTAACGGTTGCAATAAACAATCGTTCACTTTCTTATTGCAGTCCCTGAGAAAAATAATTAGTAATGAGTATTGTTCTACAGTTTACAGGTGAGAACCACCTTGGAATCCTATTGGCAGTACTAAATGAGTCTGTGCACAGTAGGTTCTGGAAACCATCATCACACAGACTGGCTGAGGGAGATTGGTTAATGTTCATTGATGTATGATAGGAGCTACTGGTGGAGAGGAGAGGTCATTATACGTCAGCATGCCAGTTTTCTTTTGTATATGCTGGTTGCTGTGATTTGTTTTTGTAAATAATGTAGAAAAAGCAATGGCACTAGAAAAGTAGAAAAAGACTCTACAATCATTGTATATGTTGTTATAAAAATCATATGCAGAGAGAAAGGTAAGAGTTAGCCACTGGGATTGAAACTTTGCACCCCTGCCATCAAGGAATGGGGGTTCCTAAGCCACATCAGGAGATGGAGCCCACCATGCTCGTCTTCTAGTTCTAATATCAGTGGATCTTAAACTCCAGGCATTTCCAACCTGGGGTGGAAGCCTGACCTCCTGGCAGTAGTATCACCTCCTTGCCCCATCCCACAGACGCACACTCTTTCTCCACTACCTCATTCCACCCCGCATGCAGGTACTCTTTCTCCTTTACTGTCTGTAATATGTGTCTCCTCCAGGAAAATCCTTCGTAGACCAGTTAGCTACATGTTTTCATCTGTTCAGAGACATAAAGAGAAAGCCCAAACACCAAACCCCTTGCCATCATTGATGGATTCCAACTCATGATGTCATCATAGAGTAGAACTGCTTTACTAGGGCTGTCATCTTTACAGAAACCAATCTCCAGACCTTTCTTCCACAGTGCCACTAGTGGGTTCAGACTGCCAACCTTTCAGTTACTATTAGAGCATAAACTGCACCACCAGGGACCAATTATCGAAAGAATTGCCTAGGGATTAAATATGATTAAAGGTTTTGTTTGTTGATCTATTCAAATAGTAAAAGCATGCTCATGATTTTAAAAAAGTTTCAAGCTGTATGAAATCAAATACAATGGAAAGTAGTGCTTCCTCCCAAGTGAATGCTTAAAAGCACACTCATGCTACAAATGTATTTATAACTTTGAATATGTATAGTGTGGACTGGGAGTGAGATGAAAATAAAGACTTGTAGGATAGAGAAAATCCCACAAGGTACATATATAAAGAATTTGAGGACAGTGTGAATCATGTGTGGGAAGTTGTTTCACTGAGGTCTGGTTTTCATTCAAGGTTATGGGATATTGAATGTGGCGCCTGCCTAAGAGTCCTAGAGGGACATGAAGAATTGGTCCGCTGCATCCGGTTTGACAACAAGAGGATTGTCAGTGGGGCCTATGATGGGTCTGTATTTCCAACTTTGAAATGTGTTGCAGTAACTGTATCAGAAAGAAAGAGAAGTGTATCAGAAAGGAAGCAGCTGTGCAGGGGCCAGGCCCAGAGCTAGGTACTTTCTGCGTAAATGGTAGATGGCAGGTGTTGTGAGGAGGCTTCATAAAGTGTGTAGAAAAATAGTATGGACAGATAATGGAACTTTCCCGTGAGCTTTCTAAAGCCCCTGCCCATTATATCCAGTTAATCAGGTAAGGATACCCAAGCCCCAACAATGCCCAATCAGAGCCACTGTGATGCTGAAGCCGATGCTTTTGACCACATGTCAATTCAGCGAGTAACTTACACAGTGAGGGTTGTGAGTCCTTGGCATGTGTATGTAAGTTGGATGATAAATGTATGTGTGTGTGTGTTTGGTAAATTGAACAGATCCTCTAAAAAGGCTTTCTGACCTTTTAAATGAGCAAATGGCAACTGTAAACATGATGCACACCTCACAGACGATTTAGTTGATCTGTCAGTGTTTGCTTAGCTTTCAGAAAGGTATCTTTGGAATTTCACACAGAGCCCTAGCCTCTGTCAGCAGCACCTACTCGGCCCCAGAGAGTCCTGTGATTAATGAATTTCGTGACATAGATTATCAAGTCAGGAATTGAATTCAGATAACCTGAAATTATTTTCTTGTCTCTCTTAAAATAACATTTCTTCAAAATTGCAGCAATTCTGAGTATGTATAGGTACCCCTTCCCCCAATCAAAATCAACTGTGATTGGTGCAGATAATTTGTAAAACATAAGCATGTTTCCCTGTTAGCTTTTATTTTGGAGATTTTATTATGGTTTGGATGAAAGCCACATTGGCTTTTATTATCCCCAAACCCATTCTCATTGAGTTGATTTCTGACTCATACTGACTGTGTATAGGGTTTCCAAGGCTGCCAGTCTTTATGGGAGCAGATTCCCCTTTCCTCTACAGACGGAGCAGCTGTGGGTTTAAAGTGCTGACCATGTAGTTAGCAGCTCAGTGCTTATCTGACAGGCCACCTTACCTTTTATAACAGGCAGTACCTTAGGTTCTTTTTCTGTCAAGAAAATGCAGATATACTTGTATATAACTTTCCCACTAATCACGGTCTCATTTCCTTTCCAGGAAAATTAAAGTTTGGGACTTGCAAGCTGCTCTTGACCCTCGAGCCCCTGCAAGCACTTTGTGTTTGCGCACACTGGTGGTACGTGATCTGTTGAATTGGGCTGGGGGCAGGCAGTAGACCTGCGTGGGTATACTACAGTGAAGCTTGTGTGTCTCACAACATGACTTCAGGAAGATTCATGGCTCTGTTAATTTTGTGTAACTAAAATCAGAATATTTGACACTTATACTATTATGAACTCTTTCCTAAGGAGTGGTCTTGCAATTTAAAATATGAAAGCAGACATTCTCATTTAGCAGGTTTTCTCATAGAGTACACAATACTCCCTTCCTATGGGTTTGGGAGAATTCTTAATATGGACTTTTGTGGTTATGTTGTATTTTTAGAACACATTTTTTGTATACTAGTACAATAGAATTTTCCTCAATTTGTATTCTTAGGAATATTCTTAGGCACATAGGAATATTTTGTATGTTAATTTTGTTTTTAGCAATCTTCCTAAACTCAATTTCTGATAGTCTTGTTGAATCTGCCCTATTTTTGAGGTGACTGTTACTTGAAAATATTGATGCAGTTTTTTGTTTTTTTTTCATTCGTTTTATCTTTCTCTGTTTCATTGTTTCTTGCATTAACATGGAGAGCTATAGTTAGGCCCATTCTTGTTTTCCTCTTGATTTAATGAGAATGTTTCTAATGTTTCAGCATTCATTTTGATGTTAGTTCTGGCTTCAGATATTCTTGATCTACTTTGACATATTAATGGGCCAGGACCTGGGATACAAGCTTCAGTAAAAGAAAATTATCTAGAAGGAAAAAAAAAAAAAAAAAGATTTTTGGGGTGAAGGACAAAGCTTATTAGATTCTGGAAAGTTGTTTGGGAAGCCTATGTTAAATCCCTCACGGTGAGTTGTTGTTGTTGTTGTTAAGTGCCGTCAAGTTGATTCTGACTCATAGCGACCCGGTATAGGGTTTCCAAGGAGAGCCTGGTGGATTTGAACTGCTGACCTTGTGGTTCACAGTCCAGTGCTGATTCTACAGCGCCACACCAGGTGAGATAAGAGGGATTATAAAGCTTTCATTTTATTCATTAAGCTATTATATTTCATAGGAACATTCTGGACGTGTGTTTCGGCTACAGTTTGATGAGTTTCAGATCATCAGCAGCTCCCATGATGACACTATTTTGATTTGGGATTTCTTAAATGTGCCTCCCAGTGCCCAGAATGAGACCCGTTCTCCCTCCAGAACATACACTTACATCTCCAGATAACAGTCCGCACTTTTACCCATTTCAGGTGAGTGCTTGCTTTCATTTTTGCTGATTGCATTCATGTTCCCTTTCGGAGGAAATTCTGTGATTTGGGTTTTTCTGTGTTGTGATCCCAGGTGGTTAGTCTCTCAAGATGTGTCAGCTTTTGCAGTGCTGTAGTATAAGACTGGATCTTTGTACCAATATCAGTTGCCATAAATCATTTCTGATTCCTGGAAAACCTCCATGGGTGTATAAGGAAATCATACTCCATAGGTTTTGAATGATTAGTGAGTGCTCAGAGTAGTCCTTTTTCTGAAGTGTCTTTGGGTGGACTCACTGTACCAACCTTTCCGTTAGGGTTAATCATTTGCACCGCCCAACGACTCCCAAAGAGTTTTATCACATCAAAAGATGCTCTAAATTGGAATCTTGCGTATTGTGAGATTTCACATCGAAAGACAATGTGATTCCTGTTTTTTTAAGAATGTCTTTCCTAAATGGTTTTCCTGGACATATCAGTAAGTTCCCTGAGTCCTGTTTTGAGTACAGGAATATTCTTTGTCTTTCCTGTCCTCCAGGTCTTTCTTTTATTAAAAAAAGAAAATCGCCACCAATAAAACACTGAAATTTCACTCCCACCCCTAAATCCAACCACCATCACCATTCCCTAGACAGTGAATAATCAAAAGAAGAGTATTTGTTGAGATGCCACCTAAAAGCTCTTTTTTCATCCATTAGCTGCAAAGGAGAAGCCAAATCCTTTTCTCTGGTTGCAGGAGACTTTCTAACATCCTTGGTCATCAGCATATTCCATGATTACCCCGGGATGTCTAGTCTGGAGGATGGAAGCCTAACTTGGCTGTGTCTTAGAAACTTACAACCATGGTTATCTGGAGCAGTAGTTTCTAACTCTGGAGAATTTTGCAAAGGGCCACTGAATCCTGTCCACATTAAACTTTGTAGATTGAGTAAATATGCTTGCATTTATCTGTACTACTATATATCTGTAAATCTTTACGGGAGCAGAAAGCCTCATCTTTCTCCCGCGGAACAGCTGGTAGTTTCGAACTGCTGACCCTGAGTTTAGCAGCCCAATTTGTAACCACTACGCTACCAGAGCTCCTTTACGTATCAGGTAATGTAGTGGTTACAAATTGGGCTGTGAACCAGCTGTTTCACGGAAGAAAGATGAGGCTTTCTGCTCCCGTGAAGATTTACAGCCTCGGAAACTCCGTACAGGGTCTCTATGAGTCGGAACTGACTCCATGGTACATAACAACAACAACATATTATATGTAGGGAGTCCTGGTATGGTGCTGTGGGCTAATGCGTTGGACTTCAAAGTCGTTTGAACTGCACGGTTGGTGGTTCAAGGTCACTAACTGCTCCTAGGAAACCTTATACAGGGTTACTATGGGTCAGAACCGACTCTACGACACATCACAAAAGCATTAATATATATGTATATCATCATTATTATGATTAATACAATTCTTAATTTATTTTAAAAGATTACTTAATTCTTGGTAGCTTTTTATCATCATATATTTTTCTGTTCATTGAATATTGAGAATGTTGTTGTTGTTAAGTCTATATAGTTGGTTCCAACTCTTAGGGACCCTGTACAGGGTTTCCAAGGAGTGACTGATGGGTTTGAACTGCCAACCTTACAGTTCAAACTGACCCTGGGGTCCAGTGCTTACCTGCAGTGCCACACTAGAGACTTTCCTAGTCAGTTGGGAAACTGTTTCCTCTCTTGGTCTTTTTCTTTTCCCTCTTCAGCCCACCCTTCATCGAGCTACCCATTAGGGGTAAGCTTAGCCTATGTTCTGCTATTCTTCTGCTTCACTGTCTGCCTGTTGCCTTTAGGGCCAGACCTTAATGAACTACTTAGATAAGCCAGCAGAAGTTTCAACACATATTAATTATCTTTGCTTTCTATCTCCCTTCCCCACCCCCCATTCTCACCCTAGTCTCCCATTACATCCCCAAATTCCCTACTCCACTCACCCTGAATTCTGTTGGATTTCCTTAATCACACTTTAGTAGTTCAGATGTGTCTGCCTTGCATTATCATGGCTATGTAGACACCTCCCTCCTCCCATTTCATTTAATGTCTTCTTTGGTGATGAAATTGTTTGTATGCCTGACTTCCGCACAGATCTGAGATCTCTGTGTTTCGTGGAGCCTGGTGTCTAATGTAATGTCTTGTGTATTGTAAGTACCCATTGGTGTTGGTTGCACAAGTGGCACCCAGGGCCAGCATAATGTCTCTGTGCTTCTTTTCTTAGGCTACACGAAATGTGCCCATAAATCAGTAAATTTGAAACTAGTTAGTACATTTATACAGCTACCTTCATCAAATGTGAAGGAAACAACTGAGGTAACAGGTAAAATGAATGACTTGAACTGGCTTAAATCCCCACGTTTGCCTCCCTTTGCCATGTCACCTTCACGGTGCTGTTTTCTTCTTTAAAAAAAATAAATAAAGTTTAGCTCATGCACTCTTGTTGCTGTTGTTTGTGTCAAAGTCAATTCCAATGTATGATGACCCCATGTGCTACAGAGAATAACGACTCTCTGGGTTTTCTTGGCTGTGATCCTCATGGGAGAAGGTCACCAGGTCTTGTCTTCCACAGCACCACTTGTTGTTGTAGTTGTGAAGTGCCGTCGAGTTGGTTCCAACTCATAATAACCCTGTATAGGGTTTCGAGTTGCAGCTGGTGGGTTTGAACTGCCGACCTTATGGTTTGCAGTCCAGTACCTATCCTACAGCACCATACTGGAAGTCCCACAGTGCCCTTTGCTGGGGCCAGACTGCCGGCCTTTCAACTACCAAGCTGTTTACACCACCCAGGGCCTCCTGTTGTTTTTTAAAACTAAACTTTATTATAAAGTATGAGTTTGTAAAAAAGTTTGTTACTTTAAAGGGGCTTCCAAAAGTTTGTGGAAAAAATGGAATGAAAAGGTAATGGAATTTCTCCATGCACTTTCTGAAGCCCCCTCATAGTTAAACTGTGCTGTTGGATGGATTTCTAGCACTAGACTAGATAGCATTTTGTAGAGTGGCACTGCCCAATATGGTAGTTACTAGCCTCTAGGTCAGCAGTTGGAAACTACAAGCCGTTCCACGGAAGAAAGATGGGGCTTTCTGCTCCTGTAAAGATTTACAACTTCAGAAACCCTATACAGGGTTGCTGTGAGCCAGAACCAATTCCACGGCACATAGCTTATTTAAGCCACACGTGGCTATTGAAATGTGATTCGTGTCACTGACCTTGCAGGTCCAGCACATTAACCCACAGAGCCACACCAGGACTCCGAGCATGGTCTGTCTTTCTGCTACTTAGGTGTCTTCCGTTTCTCTTAGCAGTGTTTCAGTTTTTAGTTGTAGAAGTCTTGAACATCTTTTTGTGAAATCTGTTCTATTTTTCACCTTTTTTACGTACTGGAAAAATTTTAAAACCATCCCTTTCCTGCTCTGTATTTCTTGAGCTACACCTTACTCTTGCATTATTTGTCCACTTAAATTCACCCAGTAGAACATGACCAGTTGCAGCTATACTTGCGAAATGAATAGACTTGGGTGGGGGTCGCTGCTTCATGCACAACTTAAAATGTACCTCTTTGTATTTTTGATAGGTATTTGGGTCTTTATACTTTGTTTAAAGAGGTATATGGTAAGGAGCTTTGGTAGCGTAGTGGTTATGAATCAGGCTGCGAACCTTAAGGCCAGCAGTTCGAAACTACCAGCCGTTCCACTGGAGAAAGGTGAGGCTTTCTGCTCCCGTAAAGATTTACAGCCTCGGAAACCCTGTACAGGGTCGCTATGGGTCGGAACCGACTCGAAGGCACTTAACAACAACAACAACAACAATGGTAAAATCTAAGCCATCCATCACCCTACCCCCACGCCCTGCCCATCCCACTGGCATATTTACTAGATGAATTATGGTGTTGTTAAGTACCGTGGAGTAGGTTCTGACTGATAGCTACACTGTGTATAGGGTTTCCGAGGAACGGCTGATGGGTATGAACAGCCAACCTTTGTGTCTGTTGCTACAGCGTCACTCCGGGACTCCAGATGAATTATGTTGTTGTTAGGTGTCATCGAGTCGGTACCGACTCATAGCGACCTTATGCACGACAGAACGAAACACTGCCCAATCCTGGGCCAACCTCACTATTGTTGCCATGCTTGAGCCCATTGATGCTGCCACTTTGCCAGTCCGTCTCGCTGGTGGTCTTCCTCTTTTTCTTTGACCCTTCGCCCTACCAGACATGATATCCTTCTCCAGCAGCTGGTCCCCCCTGACAACATGTCTGAAGTATGAAAGACGAAGTTTGGTCATCCTGGCCCCCAAGGAGGAATTATAGAACATAGTAAACGTTTCAAATTGGCCAACTTCTGTAAAGTCTTTTTTTTTTTTTTTAAGTTACTAACTTTACTAAGATAAGAGGGTCAGTGAAAAGAGGAAGACTCTCAATAAGATGGTATAGGACCAGGTTGTGGTTTGTTCTGTTGTACATAGGGTTGTTATTGGTAGGAACCTAACAACAGCTTCTGAGATCTGTATATATGTGGAGTCATCAATATATCATAAAATAATATCATAAAGTATATGAAACAATCAAATATTAGAATGAGACAAAAGGAAATACACTTCCAGTCATGATTCACCACTGTTAATTCTTTTGAATCATTTCTCCTTTTAGGATTTTAAAAATGATGGCTTTTACAACTGTATATGTTGTTTTTAACGTTATGTTTTTCTCTCTTTATTTCACAATTGGTATATCATTATTGTCAGTTAATCATTTATCTAAGTGATCATTCCTAATGGTCAGATAGTGCCCTGTTGTTTGGATATGCTCTATTGTTAGGTATTTTTCTCTACCCCAGCTTTTAGCTGTTATCAACAATCATTATTTTAAATTCATTTTTCTAGATTAATTCCTGTTCAACTCTTTATTATCTTTGGATAGAATTATAGAAATGTCTGGAGTGTCTAGACTTGAAGGTCCCATGTTGAAAGACTTCAGCTGCATCGGGCCAAGTTACCTTCCAGAAGTGTAGTTAAGTCAGTAGGCTCCTGGCAGCTGTGTTTGAGTGCCCATTTCTAATCTCTTGGTCTTTTTTTCTTTCAAAATCATTCCCATACTGTTACCTATCCTTAATGGGAAGACAGTGGGGCGTGAAATCTCATCTTTCTTAAATTCATTGAGAAGTCTTATTATTAGGATTCTTGATATTTATGAAAGTTAATCCTTTAGGTAAAGATGCTTAAAAAAATACAAACTATAAAATCCTTTTTGTTTTGTTTTTAAACCATAGAATTTTAGACCTTAAGGTGACTTCAGGTTTTCTAGGCCAGTGGTATAGTGCAGTATCTGAAAAAGGTTGTTGCTGATAGTGGTTATGAAATCATTTTAATGAATTTGGACTCTGGATGAAATTTAGTATAGAAAATGTCAGCCTGCATTGTACATTGTAATGATAAGAGTCTCATGGATGTTTTGTCTTAGGTATGTACATATGAGTGTAAACACATTTACAAACATGATGAATGTACAGATACTGATTAAAATGTGGTTTTGATTAGGGCCGTGGTTCAAACAATATGAAATTGTTCTGTGATCTATACTGTGTTGTTCTTTTAAGTAAAATTTATTTAAAAAAGTGATTTCTGATTAGCATTTGATTAGAAAGGGTCATGACTTGGTATTTTTTTGTTGCACAGTGATAGATGAGAGTTTCGAGAGGATATGAGACAGATCCCTGGGAGACTAACTGTCACACAGATTATATTAAGTATAAAAGCTAATGCCAAACATATTTTGTTATATACTTATTAGCAGCAGCACTGAGAGATGATAGGCTATTCGATCAGACTTCTCTTTGGATGCCTTTCTTGTCACTTACTGGTTAACATTTTGAACTAAGCACACTGACGTTCTAAGCCATAGTTCTCGTACTTGTGAAGTGTGAGTATAATAATAGTTTCTACCTCAGAAGATAATTGCGATAAGATAAATAAGATGCCTGGAATGTAGTATATAAAACACCTTATTCTATTTATGATGCTAATGATTGGAAAATTGGTCTTTTGGTGTATGTGCACAGATATATCTATCTATAGATAGATGTTTGGATAGATATATCTATCTATAGATATATCTGTGCACATACACCAGAAGACCAATTTTCTAATCATTAAGTATATATATATATATATATACACACACACATATATACATATGTACATACATACATACATACACACATATCCGTGTCCAACCTCCATGTCTCCTTTTTTTTTTTCCTTTTTTCTTTCAGGGTTTCCTAGTCTTGAACTACTGGCTACATGGCTACCAGATGCCTAAGAGAGTTCATTCACAGCTGAGTTATGAAGCTGGAATTGGTTCTAGATGCTGGGTAGATGCTAAGCAGCCTAACTCTTCAAGTACCGACATTTCTCACCTCCGATTCCTGGCATCTGCTTTGAGAAGGATACCTTAGCTTCACCGACTTCAAGTAGAGCAGAAGCCCACTTTCCTTTCCCCATCAATGAAAAGTTCTAACGCTTCAAATGTAAACTGTTCCGACAAAAGGAACGTGCAGTCTGTTTTACAGAGTGGATCGACCATCAAGAGAAGGCTTGACCTCTAATTTATGTCGCTTTGCACTTTGTTCTGATATTACGGAACAACATTCTTCTTTAGTGAAATTTTGGGTGCCAAACTTCTACCCAGAATGTCCGGGGCTTTCCTTTTCAGAAGTCAGCGTTCTCCTCCTACCCTTCAAGTCATTACACATTCTGACTTGTATTAGGAGCATGTTGGACTATGGAAAATTCTCTCTGGATCATTTTAGTAATATTTTTTGGATTACACTTTTTTCTTAACCAATTTCTTTTAATTTAAAGGACTGTATGCCAGATTATATTACCTCCCAACAGGTAATATAGCTCCTTTCTTTTAACTGTTCGCTGTATTGTCTCCCGATATTTGGTAGAGTAACACCTTTACATGTGTGCTTGCCTCCTAATTTAAGATACTGTATCCGCATGTAGATATAATGTACATAACAGTTGAACCTCAAGGTTGCTGGAGTCGGGGCCCCTGTGCCTGAGACACTAATAACAGAGTGTGTTCGCACTTGGCCATGGGCCAGGCTTGATAACTAATACCAGGCCTTATGTGGATTACCTTGAACCCTTCCTGCAGTATTCATACAATGTTTTTAGTTTGTTGTCATTGTATCTATGTGTCTGTGTGTTTTTAATGGGACTCTTGTTTTAAAATGTAATTTCTAAACTTTGACACAAAATTAAAATGTTTTATTTGTTGTGCAGTATATGCAATAGAGAGAGGTACCTTTAAAAGTTTTTTTTTGTTTGTTTGTTTTGGTGGGGGCTGTTGTTTTCTGCATAAGTACTCTTGAGTACTAGTGATCACTTCCCATAGTATTCATTTGGCTTCATTGTCAACAACCATTGTTCTGTGTATAGTAACCCTGGGAGAGGCAGAGCAAAAAGGCCATGTTGACTGGGTGTTCCTAGCTCTAGAATCACTATCCTGGCCGACCTGCAGGAATTGCAGGCAGAATCTAGTCTGGGCTCCCCAGGGCCTACTTGTACGTGGGAGCCCATCTGCTAGGCCAGTTTGTTCAGAGGCTCATGCTAAGTGGGAGCAAAGCCTCCAACTTGTGAATCCCATCCCAGTGAGCTCTGGTCAGTCACCTGGCTGTGGCCCCAGCAGGCTCTCTAAGGCCTGGAGTCTCCATGCCTCTGATGTGTGTGTGACACTCATACGGATCGTGCATGGAGAGGATCTTGGTGTCCGGTCAGCACTCCTCCTGTCTTGTTCAACTAGGTTTTGATTTGCCCCTTGCATTGTTTCCAAAGATCAAGGAATGTCAGTACCATTTTTAAAGGACCAATAAGCCACCTCCTGCTAATTAAACCTCTTCCCGTGGAAGCACACTTGTACAACTAAAGGGAAGCTCTCTGGCTTCTGTTTTGTCCTTTGCATTAAGAACGGTATGGGGATCAATGTGTGCATATGTGATTTGTTTATTGGGTCAGCGCTGCTTCTTGGTTTCTCTCCCTCCTCCCTTTTTAAAAAGCATTCTTCCCTCCCATATGTGTTACTATAAATTAATTTCTGTTTTTGAGAGGTTAAGTCTCAAAGTGTAGAAAATAAACTTCCATTCAGAAGGTGGGCGTTGTAACTTGACATTGGCTGTGAAAGCATTGGACTTTTCCCACTCTGTCTTAACAACTTTCATGTCCAGCTGGTTAGGAAAGCCCAGGGCCGGGGTTGGGGAGGAAGGAGGCAATTCTTCTGAAAGGATAGATTTTCTGTTGTTGTTATGCATGTTTAATATAGAAGTTCCTCTTGTTCCTTGGGAGATCATGGCCTTGGAATATGCACACAACCTTTGAATTGTGCCTACTAAATTAGAGCAGGGGACGTTGACACCAAGGAATTCTAACGTTCTGGGATTATGGTAGTAATTCCCAGCTGTACTCTGGACTTTATTTTGCTAACCGTAATTGAGCAACTGTAAATTACTGCTATATTCATGTTTTAAAGCACTGGGATAGTCTAATTCTAACTTGTAATTAATTATGTTTGCCAATTATCTGTTGGAAATAAATTTGTGTCTGAACAGCTATTGATACTGTTAAATTGTACAGATATTATTCATGACAGCTTTGTACTGTGGAATGTGCTTAATAAAAAACAAAAAGTCTGACCTTTGTCCAATAAATTGCTAAGTAATGTCAGTAAATCAAGTATGAGTATTATGCAGTACACCTAATCTGGCTTCCTGCAATTAATTGTTCCTTCAAAGCCATTGTTCTTAATAAAGTGTTGCAATGCTCTGATGCTCTGTTAAGGACTTTTTCAGCAAAAGCTGTTATATGCTATCGATAATTCAGTGACATACAATTCAACTTTATAGATTTTTTAATAAAAGCATCTGCTCTGTAAAAGGAAGTTGAAGACAAACTGTTCTCCGCCTGTGAGCACTTTTGTCATGATGTAATGGCCAAGCTTTGAGGTCTTCAGCTAAAAGCCGACTTGAACCACAGGAGCTGGGGGGCTACTTCAGAACTCTTCCCCCCAGCCAGTGTGCTTCCTGTACATACTGAATTGCTTATGAAATGACTCCTTGTAGGCATGGAAGTGGGTTTGGACTCTTCTTATCTTGAAGGATGGTGGAGCTGTGAGGAGTGCCCACTCCCTTTATGCATCAGAAATGAAATCGTCCTTTTGTTTTCATGTTTTCGAATCAGTGTACTAAAGCAGAAATCACACAGTTTTTATCTGCAGGGTAGTATTCAGAGGCTGTTCTGAGTAGCAGCAGAGGTTACTAGAGAATTGGGTTTTTCCCATTAGCTGACCAAATAGATAATGTGGACACTTTGGATGAAATTACCAATACTGCACACTCACCACCACTCCCTTGTTTTCTTTTTGTAGATGTTTTTTCAAGCATATGATATCATTAAGATTTTTTAAAAAGTAATTTAAACCCTAAAAAGGTAAAAAGTAATTCTCACTCTTGACCCTCAAGCCCCCTGATCATTAACCAGTTTTTTTTTTAGGTTTTTCTTATGGATCTAGTGAAAGTTTACAGGGCAAATTATCAGTTTTACATTCAACAAATTCATACACCTTGTTTCATTACGATAATTATAATCCCCTCTATGTGCCATGAGTTAACAGTATTTCTATTTACTTTAGCTTTTTTTTAAAAAACAAAAACCACTCAGGCATATATAATAATTTACACCGCCAAAGGGCACATTCTGCAAGTCAGCCTCCTGGCCACCAGCTTTCAAGTTCCTCTCTTCTCATGAATCTAGAGTCCTCAGCTGCTCCCCCTCTCCATGTCCCATCTCTGCCTCCATCTCTGGTATCACAGCTTCTCTAGATAAGGTCCAACATTCTGCTTGTGCTCTTCTCCCTTGATGGTCCTAGGGTCATCTCTTTCTGGACTGTAAGATTAAACTACTCCATTTTTGTTACAAAACTTCTACCTTTACGATTGTGACAGTCACAATTAGTCATGATAACAATTATTCACTATTGAATCATACAAATCTTATCCCCATCTCTTTCACCAGACCCATCTAGACAAGATGAAAAGTATTTAGTGGGGACTGTTTCCCCCAACCTCTGACATTCTTAAACTAAAATCCCTCTTGAAACCTTGTAAGCCAGTCACTTTGTGTCTTTATCATCCCCTCATTTTAGGTAGCCAGTGTCTTAAGTTGCCCGTCCCTACCTACCCTGTGTACAGAGGGGGGGGGGGATAGCATTGGTACTTGATATGAAGACTCCTTCCCTCTCAGTTGGTATTTAGAGTTACTACCTCCATGAGTCCATGAGTATAGGTCAGGTTCATCAAATTGTAGCCATTTACCCTTGTTTCCTGTATCCAAAAAAAAAAAATTTTTTTTTAAATCTTCCTCTAGTTGAGTTCTCATTATTGGACTATCAAGCCATCAAGGCTAGGTCAAATGGGTACTGTCTGCATGTTTGGATGTTCTTGTGCATCTCCCCTCACTTCATATCAGCTGGATGCTTCACTCTCAGCTGTAGCCCTCTGTGGCTATGTCCTTGTCCATGGGCTCAAGGGTACCCAGGTCTCACCACACTTTGGACCAACAAAGCCCTTCCTCTTCTCTCATCTCCAGGTCAATGGGAGTCAATGGACTGTGGTTGAACTCAGCCCATTTCTTTATGCTGCCTTTCCCCCCCTTCCACTCACCAGTGGACCAATGTAGTCACCAACAAGCTTACATGCCTGTCCGTGTGTTCCCTTTGAGTTTCAGTCTTAGAGGGGAGTTTGTCCTGAAGGAACTTGTTTGCTTGCCTTGATGGCTTCCTGGAGAACAGCTTGCTTATACTTGTAGTAGCCAGTCATGCTGACATTTTTGTTTTAGGTTTTTCCTGATGACCTTTCTTTGAAGATGTATCTTCTGTTGCTCTAGCTGTTCCAGGCTGGTCTGCTTGTCCTTGGTAGTGGGAATGTCCCACCTCATAAGGTTCTGGATGGGACTCAGGATTCCACCTAAGGTCCTATATTCTGCAAAGTCTTTGCAAGAGACCTATTTCACTGAGCAAGTTGTAGAACCCCTTTTAGGCATTCCAATCTGTTATAGGCTGAAGATGGGCTTACAACTTTTCTCTAATCATGTTTCCCAACATTCCTTTCTATGTCACTCAAGTACCTATTTTACAATAGTAGGCAAGGGAAACCAATATTCCTAAGACAGTCAAGCATTTTAGTATTATTTCCCCTCTTCAAACTATGCCTAGATCCCTGTATCACAGAGCCCTGTTGTTCCAAGGTTGAGTATCAATATTTGCCTCTGTTCCACTTGGCCATGCAAGCCTGCCTCAGTGCTCTCCTATCTATCTTGTTCTTCCACCCCCTCCCCTCCAAACCATTCACCCCAATCCCACTGTTGTGGTTACCTTATATTCCATTAATTCTTCCCTCCTTTTAAGATAGTCTATTTTATCCTGTAATCTACCTGACCTTCTCACCACCTGAATCTCTGTGTTTACTTTCTTTCACATTGTACTTGTTTTGATCATAGACTGACCTCCCAAATCCTCTGTTCTTAAAATTTTATTCTGTTCTTGACTCTTCCATTTGTTGATTGAGTTCAGGGTGATGCTGCCACATACATCATTCTCTAGTTGTCTGTTCTTGATGGTTCTCAGTGCACAGAACTTCCTTTAGGATGCTTTTCATAGCAAGGTTGCCATTGGCAAAATCCCTTAGCTTCTGTTTATCCTAGAATGTTTAATTACATCATCGTATGTGATTGACAGATTTGCTGGGTAGAGGATTCTTGGTTGGCAGTTTTTTTTCTTTCAGGGTTCTGTATATGTATCCCTATCTCCCTCTCTTTTCCTTAGCTGCTTTCAGGATTCTCTCCTTATCTTTGAATTTGAAGAGCTTGGTTATTATATGTCTTAGTGATTTTCTTTTAGGATCTATCCATCTTGGGGTTCGTTGAGCTTCTTGAATGCTTATCTTTTCGCTTTTCAGGGTGTTAAGGAAATTTTCTTCCATAAGCTCTTCAACTATCTTCTCTGTGGACTTGTGTGTTTCTTCCTGTTCCAGAATGTCGATAATTCCTAAGTTATTCCTCTTCATGTTGTCCAACATGAATGTTAGGCCTTCTTCAGATTTTTTTTTTTTTTTTTTTGCGCTATTATCTTAGTAGTGTTGAGAGGTTTATTTTCTAGCTTACTAGTTCTCTGGCTTCTAGCTTTTCAGTTCTACTCCTTTGCCCTTTCATTGTATTGTCCATTTCTGAGATTCTTTTATTAATCATTTGGACATCTTTCTATAGGTTGTTTATTTGTTTCCAATGCTGTATTTATCTTATTTTAAGGAGCTCTGGTAGCGTAGTGGTTACAAAGAGCTACTAACCTCAAGGTTGGCAGTCTGAAACTACCAGCTGTTCCAGAAAGATGAGGCTTTCTGCTCCCATAAAAATTTACAGCCTTGGAAACCCGTGCAAGGTCACTATGAGTTGGAACCAACTCCATGGTACTCAACAACAACAACAATCTATCTTATTTGATTGTCCTGTAGTGCCTTCCTGACTTCTTCCTTATTTTTCTTAACTCTGTTGTATAGTGTTTTGATATATTTTATAATCATTTTTATGAATTCCTTCTCAGCCTGCCCATCTTCCAGTATGGATTGTAGGTCTACTTCCAGCTCATTTGCCTCAGTCACTTTATCTTGTTTCTGATACGATCATCTGTTTCTGTTTTTTGGGCATATTCAGGAGTTATCTGTGTCCTTAATACTTAGATGGGTGTGTATTTTGGTATTTTTTATGCTTTGATTGCCTCCAGGTAGATATGATCAGGAGATAGGCTTCCTTTTTCACTCTTCTTCCTGAGAAATTTCAAGATCCCACTGTTGGTCATTGTGATGTAACTCAGGATTTACTTTTTGACCTATTTCCTTTTTAGACTGGCTGTCCTGCTCCACAGTCCCCATTCAGGTGTTTTTCCTAGTGATACACAGTTCAGGGCCGGCTGTGGCCGTTTTGCACTACTGTTTGGTTTTAAGTGGAAACTGTCTCTAAATTTCAAGGAGATCTGTAACAGTGTAGAAGAAACCTCTGGGTTGGGGGTGGAGTGTCCACTCACTCAGGCACCCCCTCTAGTCACCAGAATGGAGGTGCGCAGTCAGCAAGAGACCAATGAACAGATAAAAAAAAAAAGAATGTCCACACCTTTATCTCCACGGTTCTGTCAGGCATCTGTGGCTGTTCTGATTCTTCCCTCGCTTGGTCTCTCCCAAAATGGCAGCTACAAATTTTCCTAGCTGTAAGCCTTTCAACCTTCTAAATATTCCTTTATATGTGGTTCAGAGTTCTGGCACCATCCTCTGAGCCTGCTTGGTCTGGTATTCTGTGTTGTTGCTGATGGGGCTCCTCACTGCACTTCTACCTGATTCGACATCTTGTTTGTTCCTCATTAACAAGTTTTTGCATCTCTTTCAGTAGATATTCAGGAGGGCTTCAAAAAATTCATCATGCAATTAAAGATGAATTTTTCCACAACATTTTTGAAGCCTCCTCATAGGTGTGTGTATATTGCTCCTTGAACATACCATGGTAGTAACACCTGCTGCATTACACCTTACCTTTTAGAGAATTCTCATTTGGAGGTCTTAACAGTGCAGGAAATTTAATCTCATTCATTGGCTTTGTTGTGTTTAATAGAAGGATGCACCTCCAATCTGTTGACCCAGTTTTACATACACTTTGTGCTAAGCATAATGAGCTCTTCTTGATGAGTTAGCTGACTGTGAAGAGCAGCTTTGAGCGCGACTGCTGCAAATGTGGAAAAATGAGGAGCACAGGAGTCAAGGCTGGCTCTTAACCTCTCCAGTACTGGTTCTTCTCCTGACATTTCAGTTAGCAGTTCAGTGCTTACCTTACAGCCTCACACCGGGACTCTGCTGGTGACAGGTATATATATATATATATATATTCCATTAAATCTTGGAGCCTTGTTTTTCACCAATAACTTCAGTGAAGGGTGGAATTCTTCCTTCATTATCATAAATACTTTATCAGCTACAACCTTGAAATGGCTGAACACTGACAATTTCTCTTTGTTACAGTAATTCTGTGTACAACTTCCATCTCCTTTTTTTTTTGGGTTTTTATTGTGGATTGAGTGAAAGTTTACAGGGCATATCATCAGTTTTACATTCAACAAATCATATACCTTGTTTCATTGCATTGATTATAAAGGAGCCTTTGTAATTACTTTGGGATTTCAG
>NW_006408589.1:6613696-6647702 GCF_000296735.1 Chrysochloris asiatica
TTTTTTTTTTTTTTTGGATGTACTCCATCTCTGGTGGGTGACATGTCAGTTCCAACTCACAGCAACCCTGTAGAGAGTTTGCGGGAGTGGCTGGTGGGTTTGAACTGCCCACCTTGTGGTTGTTTGCCAGTCCAGTGCTTACCCTACAGTGCCACACCAGGGCTCTTTTGTTAAGTTGTTGCTAAGTGCCATCGAGTCAGTTCCAACTTGTAGCGACCCTGTATAGGGTTTTTGAGGAGTGGCTGCTAGGTTTGAACCTTCACCCTTGTGGTTAGCTGTTCACTACTTATCCTATAGTGCCACACATCAGGTGGTAGTTGTTCTGAGTCATAACAACTCTGTATGGGGTTTCCAAGGAGCAGTTGGTGAACCTGAACTGCTGGCCTTGTGGTTTGCAGTCCAGTGCTCCGTAAGTACTAGTTTCTCTCTCCCTGAATAGGTGAGGTGTTACTGCGGGAACGCTGCACCCACTCTTGGAAAGGGGATATGAGTGTATCCCATCTTACTGATGGAGATTTTGAGAGGTTTTGTAGAATTCCTGGCATATAGTCAGCTAGAGTGGTCTGGACCATTTCAGCCTGTTTACTGGTTAATGAGAAGAGAGGAAGGTGGGCCGTCTGGGTGGTAACCCTGTTAGCAATGAACTGTGTGGCAGTATTCCATGTAGACAAGAAGAGTCTCACTAGCTTAAGTCGTGGAGGACACAGCCCCCAGCCAAAGGGTTCTGGACAATCTTTGCCTCTAATTCAGTGATTCTGTTTTCAAGAAAAGTTGAAAACCCAGGTTATGTTAGACTCCTGGTGTGGCACTGTAGGATAAGCTGTGAACCACAAGGTCAGTGTTTCAAAGCCACCAGCTGCTCCTTGGAAACACTGTGCAGAGTCACTATGAGTTGCAATCTACTTGACAATACTTACCAGACCCAACTACTAAAAGTTGGAAAGTTTGTAAAAGAACAGATTGCCCAGCTACCAGTTTACCCTCTCTGGACAAGCATGAGTTTAAGCATTGTTAGTTACTTGTTGAATGTTATGTCGAAGTTAAGAGACTGTGCTCTGGAAAATCTGAAGACATTCCAGAGGAAAGGGACAAACTAAATGACATGTCATGTGGCAAAGTGACCAGCACACCCAGTACAAAGAAAAGCATGTTTGGGGACCTTCCTCTTTTTCGTTGACCCTCCAGTTTTCCAAGGTTTGGCCTCTGCTGACATTATGTTTAAGCCCAAGAAACAAAAATCTCAACGTCCTGTCTTCTAAGGAACATTCTGGCTATTCTTTTTCTTTTTTAAAGTTTTATTGTGACTTGAGTGATAGTTACATGGGAGAACATCAGTTTTACACTCACCATTTATTTCATTGCAATGATTACCATCCCTTCCATGCATCATCATCCAACAGTATTTGCTTCTAATTCCCTCTGTGTTTTTCTTTTTTTGGGGGGGAGGATGCATACACAAAAACACTCAGGAATATATATAAAAAATCATTTAAACAACCAAAAGTCACATTCTGCAAGCCTGCCTCCTGGCCGCCAGTACACAGCCTTTCTCTTTACATGAATCTAGAGTCCTCAGCTGCTCCCTCTCTCCATGTCCCCATCTCTGCCTCCATCTCTGGTGTCACTGCTTCTCTGGATAAGGTCTCCCATTCCACTTGTGCTCTTCTTCCTTGATGGTTCTAGGGTCCTTTTTTCCTGGACTGTAAGATTAACTACTCCTCCCTTTTTGTTACAAAACTTCTACCTTTACAGTTGTGACAGTTGCAATTAGTAATGATAACAATTGCTATTGAATCATAAGAAACTTATCCCCATCTCCTTTCACTAGACTCGTCTAGACAAGATGAAAACTCTTCAATCGGCAAGTACATAACCACAGAGAGCTAGAGCTAAGAGTGAAGCATCCAGTTGATATGAAGTGAGGAGAGATGCACAGGACCCCAAAACTTGCAGACAGTACCCATTTGACCTAGCCTCGATGGCTTGATGATCAGAACTTGACTACAGAAAGATTTTTTTAAAAAACCCATAATTTTTGATAAAGGAAACGAGTGTAAATTGCTACAATTTGCTGAACTTGACCTATATTTATGGATGTTTTGTTGTTGTGAATTGTTGTTGAGTTGGTGTTGAAGAGCACAGATATCAGCTTAAGGACTGAGGTGCGCCTGACCCAAGCCATGGTATTTTCAATAACCTCATATGCATGCAAAGCTGGACAGTGAATAAAGAAGACTGTAGAAGAATTAATGCTTTTGAGTTACGGTGTTGGAGGAGGAAATTGAAAGTGTCATGGACTGCCAAAAGAACCAACAGATCTGTTTTGGAAGAAGTGCAGCCAGAATGCTCCTTGGAGGCCAAGATGGCCAAACTTCATCTCTCAAACTTCAGACATATTGTCAGGAGGGACCAGTCGCTGGAAAAGGATATCACGTTTGATAAGATGGAGGGTCAGAGAAAAAGAGGAAAGACCCCAGTGAGATGGATTGGCAAAGTGGCAGTGTAATGCCCAGATTTCGAGGTCACCTTGTGCAAATGCACAAGGGTTGTTTATTCAAGCTCGAGCTCGGGCCCCATCCGCATCCGATGCAGCAGACTAGGGATGAAGGCCCAAACTGCTTGTCAGCGGGGGTTTTTATAGAGGTTACAAACAAGCTCGGGGGTTTTCAGCTTAGCTACTCAAGGATTGGTTTACATTTTGCAAGGTATGGGTGTTACAATCTGATTGGTAATGACTGGCAGCCTGAGCTGCTGGGTTAGGGAAAGAGAAAACATATATCATCTGGCCTTGAGTTGTGGGCTATGTTTATCTACTTTTTGCTGTTTGCTAGGGGTGGAGGGCTATTCTCATGCAGCAGGAGCTGACTTGGCACATTCCTGGAACAGGAGGACGTGCTCTGGCTAAAGTACAAAATGGAGTCTTTTCTCTTTGGTCTCACAGCAGCATCAATGGGCTCAAGCGTGGTAACAATTGTGAGGTTGGCCTAGGACCAGGCGGTGTTTAGTTCTGTTGTATATAGGGTCGCTATGAGTTGGTGCAGACTCGATGGCAGCTAACAACACCCACAACAGAAGCTTTCTGCAAACCAAGTACTCAGAATTTAAGTTCTAATATAGGAGATGATAAGAGGGGTGGTTTTAAGAAGAATTTAGCTACTAATTGTCAAGAGAGAAGGGTTTGAGGTGGGGCTATAGTGAAACCCTCCTCCCCCTACCTAGACATACCAGGGGCGGTTTCAAGAAGTTTATGGGAAAATTCCATTATCTTTTCATTTCATTTTTCCATGAGCTTTTTCAAAGACTTCTCATACACATTCCCTGCCCTCAGGAAGCTTGCATTCTAGCAGAAGAAAATAGACAATATCCAGAGCCCATCAATACATGAATGGACAAGGTAATTTCAGATTTTGGTAAGTGCTGTGAAGAGAATAAATTGGGCAAGGCTTTGGAGTGATCTAGGAGACCATGAAGACCTGAATGATAAGCAGGACCTGGGGAGTGTGGTGTGTGGTGCTGTGGGCTAATGTGTCAGACTACAAAGTCATTTGAACTGCAAGGTCGGTTGTTCCAACTCACCAGTGGCTCTTTGGAAACCCTATACTGGGTTGCTATGGGTCGGAACCGATTGACTGCACTTAACAATAACAAGGAGCTCTGGTAGCACAGTGGTTGTAAGTAGGGCTACTAATCTCACTGTCAGCAGTTTGAAACTACCAGTGATTCCATGGGAGAAAGGTGAGACTTTCTGCTCCTGTAAACATTTACAGCCTATGCATGGTAGCTATGAGTTGGCACCAACTCCACAGCACATAACCACCACCACCACCAATGGAGATGAAGTCCTGGTGTGGCGCTGGACGATAAGTACTGGACTGCTAACTTTAAAGTCAGTGGTTCAAATCCATCAGCCGCTATACAGGGTTGCTATGAGTTAGAACTCACTTTCGGTGACTCTTAACAGCAACAGTGAAGCAATGAGTTGGGGAAATATAAGCCAAGAGGAGGGAACACAATGCAAAGCCCTTGAGGTAGGAAAAGTCCCTGGCAGGGGCAGTCAACCAGGAAGTGGGTGGTAAGGTAGGGTGTGGAGGTATGGGGTAGGGTGGGGGGACAGTTACTCTCCCAGATGAGAAGGTTTTGGAGAAACATCTATAGTTTGTGACATTGATAGAGGTGACATGGGCTGCCTAGCTTCAAAAGGGAGAAGGCCTAACACTGGTCCCTGGGAACATTCCCATTTAAGAAAAGGGGCAAAGGAGGACAAGTCAGGGACTAAAGTGGAGAAGGAACAACCAGAAAGGGCCGGTGTGATAGCAAACAACCTTTTCAGGGCCCATTTGATGCTCCCAGAACTTCGACAATCCCCTTTTCCAAACACCATCCTCCAGTCTGCCCATCCTCTCAGAGAACAATGCTTGTCCACTAATCACGCTGCAGGACACCTCACTCTGCTTCACACTTTTTCCAAGACAGCTCCGCTTGGTAATGGCCAGGGCTCTGGCAGCAAAAACAAACAGGAGCCGGCCCTCGCGTTGCTACCCCTGCGCCTCCTCCGCCCTGGGCTCCTCCGCGGGAGAGTCCATCTGCATAAACAGACAGGGGCCAGGTCTGAGCCTCAGGAATGAGGAGATAAAAGGGACCATCGGGGCTTTTTCCACCAAAGGCAAAAGCATTTTATAGAACGAACTGCGAGTTTTTGTTTCAGGAAATTTCATCATGTCTCCAAGAAGGGGAAGGGCAGAAAACAGAGGGAGAGAGAGAGAAAGAGAGAGAGAAGTTAATTGGCTTCAGATTTTCTCCCTCCCTTTTCATGTCGGTAACACGAGGCGGCGCAGGTCAGCTTCAGGTCAGCGACGTTTGGGCTCTTTAGTGCCCCTCTGTGAATACCTCATTTCTGTAATAGTTTTTCCTTTAAAAACAGCTCTGCCTTCTTTGGCAGATGGTGACATTCCATTAGCATATGGAATATTTTTCAAAACACATCCGCAAGCATGTCTCTTACGGAGACTGGGCAAAAGCAAGTGAATGTTTGAAAAGTATGTTGGGAGCAACTCAACATTTAACAGAAGGTTCCCACTACTCCCTCCTCCCCTCTCGGGCTTTGAACCAGTTCATTCCGGTTTGACACACCCCCTCCCCCCCGCTGAGAATTTGTATTGCCACCCCAGATATACTGAATCAGAATCTACATTTTAACAAGATCCTGGTGAATCTTACAGACCCTATAGATTCTTGGATCACCAGGTGATTCTTGGGGAATCATCTGGGGATTTTGTTAAAACACACTGGTGGATTCTCAGCTGGGGGCCAAACTGGACAGAACCAATTTGAAGGCCTGCACTGCCTTCGCTCTACCCACCCACTCCCTGCCTCAGCACTGCCGTTGCATCTCTCCTCCTGGGTTATTACTGTGACTAAAAAGAGAGGGTGAAGATATTCCCCAAAGCTCTCTCTGTTGATTTTCCTAAAACAGTGCTCAGATTACTCAAACTGAGTGCTGGGAACAGACTTTGCTAAGCACTTATGGATGTGGTATTAGGGATGATGATGAATGCTTTGTTCATTGAGCATCTATTATGTGCCAGATGGTGTGGGTGACATATGTTGTTTTTCCTGCTGAAGGCCATCAATCTTAAAACAGGCCACTGCCTTAAAAGCCCTCAAGGTTAAGAATCAAGTTCAAACTTGTTGTTATGATCTGCAACCATCTAGCCCCTACCTACCTCTCCAATGCCATTGCATATCACGCTTCCTCTCTGTTACCGCCACTCCAGGATACCTGTTTCTGCCTCAGTACCTTTACAGGTACTGTTCCCTCTACCTAGAATGCCATTCTCTAAGCCACTTCTGTTATTCAGGTCTCAGCCCAAATGTCCACTTTTCAAAGAAGGTGTATCGGGCTAGAACCTCTAGATTATTCCATGCTGTTCTTTATAGAGACTCCCTGGGTTGTGCAAATAGTTAAGCACTCAAATACTAAAAGAAAGGTTGGTGGTTTGAATCTACCTAGAGAAACCTCAGAAGCCTGGTGATCTACTTCTGAAACATCATTGAAAACTCTGTGGGGCATAGTTCTACTTTGACATACTTGGGGTCACCATGAGTTGGGGTCTACTTGGAACTGTTTTACTTTTGATTATACTCTATCACAACCTGTGTTTTATTTGCTTTATAGACCATGTCACTACCTGTTTACCTGCATTAATTGAAAACGTATTTTCTGAGGACCTATCATTAGCCAGGAGTCCTGGTGTGACGCTATTGGTTAATGTGCTGACTGCAAAGTCATTTGAACCTCAAGGTCGGTGGTTCAAGCTCACCAGCTGCTCCTCAGAAACCCTACACAGGGTTGCTATGGTTTGGATCTGCTCAGCAGCACTTAACAACAACATCATGAGCCAACCCCACACATGTGCCAGTTTCATCCTACTGTGGTGGCTTACATGTAGCTGTGATGCCGGAAACTATGTCATTGGAGGGTCAAATTCCAGCAGGGACACTCACGGTGGACAGGTTTCAGCAGAGCTTCCAGACTAAGATAGAATAGGAAGAAGGAAGAGGTCCATTTCTAAGGCACTAGCCCTGGACCCTGGAGCTCTGATAGCGTAGTAGTTTCAAATCAGGCTGCTAACCTCAGGGTCAGTAGTTCAAAACTACCAGCTGTCCTGTGGGAGAAAGATGAGGCTTTCTGCTCCTGTAATGATTTACAGCCTCAGAAACCCACCCTGTATACAGTTGCTATGAGTCGGAACCGACTTCACGGCACTTAACAACAACAAGCCCTTGAAAGTCTTATGAATAATGGTGAAACATTGTCTGATACAATGCTGGAAGATAAGCCCTCAGGTTGGAAGACACTCAAGGTACAACTGAAGAAGAGCTGCCTTGTTAAAGGAGTAGTAGTTGTTAGGGATTGTTGAGTTGGTTCTGAGTCATAGTGATCCTATACAAAACAGGATGAAACACTGTGCAGTCCTGAACCATCCTCACAGTTGTTATATCTGAGCCCATTGTTGGTCCCATGGTGTCAATCCATCTTGTTGTGTGTGTGTGGGGGGGGTCTTCCTCTTTTTTTTGCTGACTCTCCACTTTACCAAGTATGAGGGACAAGCCTCGTGCCATGCTAACTTCTATGGAGCATTCTGGTTGCAATTCCTCTAAGACAGATTTGTTTGTTCTTCTGGCAGCCCATGGTAATTTTAACATTCTTCTCTAACACCATAACTCAAATGCATCAAGTCTTCTCTAGTCATCCTTACACATTGTCCAACTTTTACATGCATACGAGGTGAGTGAAAATACCTTGCCTTGGATCAGGTGCACTCTAGTCCTCAAACTGTTATCTTTGTTCTTTAGCACTTTAAAGAGGTCTTTTGCCACAGGTTTGCCCAATGCAATACATCATTTGATTTCTTGACTGCTGCTTCCATAAGTGTTGATTGTGGATCCAAGCAAAATGAAGTCTTTGACAACTTCAATCTTTTCTCCACTTGTCATGACATTATTTATTGGTCCAGTTGTGAGGATTTTTGTTTTCTTTACATTGAAGTGCAATCCATACTGAAGGCTACAAATACAGTCTTTGATCCTCATCAGTATTTTCAGTCCTTTTTGCTGCCAGCATCCCACTCTCTGTGGGGCAGCTAGCTTTCAGCATCACCTTTGGTGATGTCCTTCAACTCCCTGAACCTCAGTGTCCTCATCTGTAAAATGAGATCTTGAATCACAGTAGATACGCTAAAGGATTTAAGATTCTCATATCCTGCAATCTGAGCAACCAATCTATGAATTGTGTCCAATAAGAGGCTACAAAACAATTTTGATGTCTACATCCTCAGCTAAAAGGTAATAATCAGTGTCATCGCAGCTGCTAATTATTCTTACTACCATCTCTACCTTGCACTTACGCCCACTCTTTAGATCAACAGCTAGAAGCTTGATTTGAACTGGCTTAGGCAACCAAGTCAAACTCACTGCCATTGAGTCAGTTCCACTTCAGCAAAGAAGGGTATTTATTGGTGCACATTACACATATGCCCAGGCATGGATCATTAGCTTCAGGCATGGTTAGATCTAGGGGCTGAAATGATATCATCAGCTTTTGGTTTTCACTCTCTCTGCTGCTTTCGCTTGCCTCCTTCTCTCCTCTCTTAGTCTCTCTCCTTGCATGGTGACTGAGTGTCTGCTAATAGTTCCCAAAGCACATTCTATCTTCTGAGCATCCTCAGGGGAGAAAATTCTATCCTCCCAGTAGGCTCAAACAGACCTGGAATGACGTTTCCTTGTCTCAGATTGGATCATGTGTCCATCCTTACTTCAATTATTGGGGTCAGAGAAATGTGATGCTCTGATCCACCAGGCCTAGATGGGTGATACAAGCAGTTTGCAATTGGCTACTAACCCAAAAGCTGGCTGTTCAAACCCATCAAGTGGCTCTTTGGAAGAAACACTTGGCAATCAGCTCCCATAAAGATTACAACCAAAAGCACACTCTGGAGCAATTCTATTCTATAACACACGGAGTCACCAGAATTGGAGGGTTGCCACAGCTGGGAGCTGACTCAACAGCAGCTAACAACAGCAGGTTATGTGGTCACCCTGGAGACAGGGCTTGGGCTCTTCACAAACTACATCAACTGAATGGAAGAGAGGGAGGTAGATGCATAAAGGAAGATCTGAGAAAGGGAGGATGGGAGACTGGGCAGACAAATCCTAGTGCCCATTGCTCCTGCCACAGTCTGACTACTTCTACATGTTCTTCATAGCCCAGCCCAAATGTGACCTCCTTCCCAGCCCACTTAGAAGAAGCTAGAGCCACCAGCCCCTGAACTCCTCTTATGCCTTTATCACTTTCTCCTGGGCATTACAGTTATCAATGTACTTGTTTGAAGCCCAATTTGAGTTTGCTTTTGGGGGTCTATTATGGGTTGAACTGTATCCATCAAAAAAATAGGTTAAAGTCCTAACCCTTTGTATCTGTGAATGTGATCTTGTTTGGAAAAAGGGTCTTTGTAGATGTAATTAAGTTAAAATGAAGTATATTGGATCCCTACTCTAATGACTATTATCCTTATAAGACAAGGGAAAATTGGAGATGGATCCACGTAGACAGGAGAATGCCACGTGAAGACAGAGGTGGAGATTGGAGGGATGCTACCACAAATCAAGGAATGCCAAGGATTGTTGGCAATCACTGGAAACCTGAAGAGGCCAGTAAGGATTCCTCCCTGGTTTTTGGAGGGAGGATGGTCCTGCTGACACCTTGATTTTGGACTTCTAGCCTCCAGACTCAGGTCAGCCCCATGTGTGTCAGAGTTAAATGGTACTCCACAGGATTTTTATTGACTGATTTTTTGGAAGAAGATCACCAAAACTTCTGAGTTAATCTTGGGTGGACTTGAGTAGCCAACCTTTTGATTAGCAGCCTAGTGCATTAACTATCTGCATGAGTCAGAATCAACTTGGTGGCATCTGTGTTAGCCTTCAGAACTGTGAATTAATAAATTTCTGTTATATTGTTCGGTAACCCTAGGAAACTAGGACAGGATCAGAGGGGTTTGGGATCAAATCTCATCTATGTTTGAATTAGTTGACTGTTTGAGGACAAGGCACTTCCCCTTTCTAATCATCCTTCCTCCCAGACTTATTCTGGGTATTCAGTGAGATAAAGTGAGTCAAACCTGCCTTCACGGAGACCTTGCATTTCCTTCACACCATGACCCCTGCCTTGGTCATTTCTGTGTCACCAGCCCTGACCACAGATAATTAACTAAGTGTGTATTGATGGATAACCCAAGGGACTTGAGGATGCAATGGAGTCTCCCCTTTTGTGATGCTCAGATTCTAAAATGAGCTCTTCAGGTGAAAAATTGTGGCATCAAGGACTCTCAAAAAACCCTTACAACTTGAATCCAGTTTCATCCACAAGGTGTGTGCTATTTAGCCCAGTGAAGTACTTCTAATACACGTCGAGAGTTTGAGGACTACCAAGTTAAGCAAAGGAAACTAGAGAAAATCTAAATGCAGACACTGAGTCATTGAAATGATTTTGCTTCTACAAATAATAATTGAGAGAAGCTAGCAAGATGTATTCATATTACTGGTGATCGGAATGCAAAGGTTGGAAACAAGAAAGATCAGTAGTTGGAAGATATAGCCTTAGTGACAGAAATGATGCTGTAGATCACATCATAAAATTTTGCAAGGCCATTGACTTCTTCATTGCAAATACCTTTCTATTGCAACATAAAAGGTGACGATACACGTAAGGCTCATCACATGGACTATACAGGAGTCAAATTGACTATATATGTGGGAAGAGGTTACGGAAAAGCTCAGTATCATCAGCTAAAATAAGGATGGGAACAGATATGGAAGACTATCTATTCCTCATATACAAGTTCAGGCTGAAGCTGAAGAACATTGAAACAAGTCCATGAGACCCAAAATATGGCCTTGAACATATTCCACCCAAATTTAGAGATCATCCGAAGAACAGATTTGATACAGTAGACACTAATGACAGAAAACCAGAAGAGCTGTGGGGTAATTCAAGAACATCAAACAGGAAGAAAGCCAAAGGTCATTAAAAAGAGAGGGAAGAAAGAAAAGACCAAAACAGATGTCAGAAGAGACTCTGGAACTTGCTCTCCAGCTTAGAGATGCTAAAGCAAATGGAAGAAATGAGGAAGTGAATGAGCGGAACACAAGATTCCAAAGGACAACTAGAGAAGACAAATTCATCTATTATAATAAAATATACAAAGATCTGGCATTAGGGAACCAAAAGGGAAGAACATCCTCAGCATTTCTCAAGATGAAAGAACTGAAGAAAAAAAAATCAATACTTCATTTCCAATACTAACGATTCTATGGGCAAATGCAGATGATACATCCTTGCTTGCTGAAAACGAAGAGGACTTAAGATGCTTACTGATGAAGATCAAAGATTACAGCCTTCAGTATGGGTCGCACCTCAATATAAAGAAAACGAAAATCCTCACAACTGGACCAATAAATAACATCATGATAAATGGAGAAAAGATTGAAGTTGTGAAAGACTTCATTTTGATTGAACCCATAATTAACACTCATGGAAGCAGCAGTCAAGAAATCAAATGATGTATTGCATTAGGCAAATCTGCTGCACGAGATGTCTTTAAAGTGTTCAAGAGCAAAGATATAAGTTTGAGGATTAAGGTGGGCCTGACCCAAGTCATGGTATTTTCAATTGTCTCATATACATGCAAAAGTTGGACAGTGAATAAGGCAGACTGTAGAAGAATCAGTACATTTGAATTATGGCGTTCAAGAAGAGTATAGAAAGTATAATGAATTGCCAGAAGAACAAACAAATCTGTGGTGGAAGAAGTACAAGAAGAGTGTTCCTTGGAGGTCAGTATAGTAAGTAAGTAAATAAGTATAGGAAGCCAGTAAGTACAAGAAGAGTGTTCCTTGGAAGCCAGTACAGTAAGACTTCGCCTCTCATACTATGGACATGTTATCAGGAAGAACTAGCCCCTGGAGAAGGACATCATGCTTGATAAAATGGAGGGTCATTGAAAAAGAGGAAGACCCCCAACAGGATGGACTGGCATAATGGCAGTAGCAAGAGATTCAAGTATAATAATAATTGTGAGGATGGCGCGGGATCTGGCAGTGTTTCATTGTGTTGTGCATAGCGCCATAGCATTACTATGAGTCAGAACTGACACAACGACATCTGACTGCAACAGATTAAGCGATAATTTGGAACACACTAAATGGAAGTCTGATAGCGTAGTGGTTACGAATCGGGCTGGGATTCGCAAGGCCAGCAGTTTGAAACTACCAGCTGTTCTGCGGGAGAAAGATGAGGCTTTCTGCTCCCATAAAGATTTACAGCCTCGGAAACCCTGTACAGGGTCACTATGGGTCGAAACCGACTCCATGGCACATAACAACAACAACAAATGGAAGCGGGTTTCGTTTGGTTTCTTTCATTGACAGTGAAAAAGGAGAAGATAATTCCAAATTGTAAACTACCTGCTAGCCTGCAAGGCTCACTCCATTCTGACCTATTATGAACCCTTGTTCTCTGGCCTGACTCTGTATTCTAAGAGGCTTGTTGGTTATAGGGAGGACAGTGTGCAGCCTGAAGGATTCGGTGACTGTGGTGTGACACAAACCCCTGAGACGCTATGTTTCTCCGGTGGCTCTGACTCTCATGCTGACAGTGGTCACTGCTCACAAAGACAATCAGACCTTAAACCCATTGTCGCTGAATAGTATTGACCCATAGGGTTTTCAAGGAGCTCTGGTATAGCGCTATAGAATAAGCATTGACCTGCTAACCATAAAATTGGCAGTTCAAACCTACCAGCTGCTCTAGAAAACCCTATCCAGGGTCGCTATGAGCCAGAACCAACTTGATGGCGTCTAACAACAACAACAGTCTTTACAGAGGAGCAGTGGTGGTGCTGTGGGAGAAACATTGGGCCGCTAACTACAAAGTCAGTGGTTCAAACCCACCAGCTGCTCCACGAGAGAAAGATGAGAACCTAAAGTATCACACAATATCCTATAGGGTCACTACTGATGGCAGTGGGCTTGATTTTTGTTGTTGTTATCAGACCCTTCAATACCAGAATTCACAAATCTATACTCCACCCCTCCAGTTGCAATTTTTTTCTCTTGCGCATCTTTTTCTTGTGCTGCCACTAATTTGCTGAGTCATCCCACACTTTCCTGTCGGATCAGCTTGACTTCTGGAAACTTCTGGGCAGTGTTTTTGGTCCAAGACTCCTCATAGGCCACCAATCAGCCAGTGGATGATCCACTCTTGAGTCAGGTGCCCATATTTTGTCCAATCAAGACCATTCCTTGTGCTAACATAGCCTAAGGCCATTTCCCTCCACAGTGGCCTTGGGTAAAGAGGTTTCCTTTGGAGGGTGCTGAGGTCAGTCTGGCCCCATCAGGCACATGCCCACTGCATAAGCCCTGCAGGAGGGCTATGCCTCTCCCCAGCTCCTGGATACATTTTAGATGAGGGCAGTATAACTGACTAATACATGGACATGCTATGCTCCTGAAACTACTTGGAAGTTTCCAGAGTCAAGGGTCAAATGCTTCCATTCTCCATTGCTTCTGGCAGTGTGAAGGCTCACCAGGAAGACTTGCATTTCTAGGGCAGTTTCTCCAATTTCTACCCATCATTGCGGTCTCTACTGGTCTGTCTTTATCCTAAACGTTTAGCACAATGCTTGACATTTTAGTTAGCCCTTGAGGTAAATGTTTGCAGTAGCTAAAAAAATGAAGGGATGTGCAAATGAAATTAGGATAAGCAATATCGAGCAGCTTCTGAGTCCTCTAGACAAAGGGTTTGTTCAATTTCCATCATCATTCAGTTTCCCTGGATCAATTTTTACATCTCATTAACATCTCATATTTCTTTTCTCTGTTGTTCCCTTGAAATAGTCTCCAACGTGTGCCCTGGGGGACGCTAGTACCATGGGATATTAACAATATTATAAGTGAAAAAGGATTCTGTGATCAAATGAGTTTGGCAAATGACATGTTAAAGGAAGTTAAGCACACTTATTTCCTGCGGGACTTAATCAGAGCCTTTAGTGTGTACTGTTAAGGTCCAGGATGACCATGGAAGTTTTCTTGTTTCCCACATTTAGTTAACCTTGGAATAATTTTTTTCCCCTATGAATACCTGACAGGACTAGTGTTCTGAGGAGCAATACACTGACACAAAAGAAATGATATCTTTCCCCTTTATTGGATAGGTAGGATTTATAGAATTAGCTTATTCATATAAATTGCATATTCAACCCATCAGTGTTTGATACAGGGAGGTCATACAGTATTACTGGATGAGACTACATTTTCAGAGAGGTTGCTTGCTCCTTCTGTTAGTGTAATAGTTATAGAAAGTGTTTGTTATGGTGATGTAAGTAAGACTGTAGAACCAGAAAGAGATGGGGTAAAATCTGGGTATCAACTTTGGGTAAAGTTTATTTTCTTGAATTAGGCTTGACTCATAGTATTGCCTGTTGTAAGCAAACAACATGCAGTATATAATGTTCCTTAACTTCTGCAAAACAATTTTGTTTTTTTGTTAACCTGTTAACATCCATAATAAATCCCATAACTCTGACTTCTGTGTGGCTACTGCAATGAATTATTAAACCCAGCTGAGTAGAGAGTGCTGTGGGAAGAATGATTTGGTGCTCATATTCTTTTTTTGTAAAGAGGTTAAGCCCCCACTTGTCTATCAGTTTGTCATACTGCGGTGGCTTGCATTTTGCTGTGATGTTGGAAGCTATGCGGGCTCACCCATGGTAGACAGGTTCCAGAGGAGCTTCAAGACTAAGACAGACTAGGAAGAAGAATAGTGGACTACTTTTGAATAATTATCTACTGAAAACCTTATGAAGAGCAGCAGAACATTGTCAGATACAGTGCTGGACGATGAGCCCCTCAGGTGGGAAGGGGCTCAAAATAGAACTGGGAGGTGCTGCCTCTTCAAAGTAGACCATGACGACATGAATGCAGCTAAGTTCTCATGGTTTTCATTGACACATGGGACAAAACTCAAAATGAAGAGAAACAACTGCAAACATCCATTAAAAATCAGAACATGGAATATATGAAGTATGAATCTAGGAAAATTAGAAATTGTCAAAAATGAAATGGAACACATGAAAATAGTATACTAGGCATTGTTGTTGTTAAGTACTGTTGAGTCAGTTCTGACTCATAATGACCCTGCATAGAGTTTCCAAGGAGCAACTGGTGAGTTTGAACTGCTGACCTTGTGATTCAAACTGACCTCACAATCCAGTGTTTATCCTACAGCGCCACACCAGGACTCTATACTAGCATTATTGACCTGTAATTGATTGGTATTGGCCACTCTGTATCAGGTGATCATATGGTTTATTATGCTGGGAACAACAAACTCAAAAGGAATGACATTACTGTCGTCATCAGAAAGAACATTTCAAGATCTCTCTTGAAGTACAGTGCTGTCTGTAATAGTATCCATACACCTTCAAGGTAGACCAGTTAATACCACTATTATTCGAATTTACACACCAACCACTAAAGTCAGGGATGATGAAACTGAATAATTCTACCAACTTCTTCAGTCTGAAATTGATCAGATATCCAATCAAGATGCATAGATAATTACTGGTGATTGGAATGCAAAGGTTGGGCACAAAGAGGAAAGGTGATAGAAATGATGCTGGAGATCACATGATAGAATTCTGCAAAACATGATTTATTCATCACAAATACCTTTCTAAAACAACATAAAGGGTGACTATGCACATGGACCGCACCACATGGAGTATGCAGGAATCAAACTGACTACATCTTTGGAAAGAGATGGTGGAAAAGTGCAATATCATCAGCCCAAAAAGGACAGGGGTAAATAGTAGAGCAGACCTTTCCATTGCTCCTATACAAGTTCAGGCTGAAGCTGAAGAAAATTAAAACAAGTCCATTACAGCCAAAATATGACCTTGAATATATCCCATCTGAATTTGGAGATCATCTCAAGAACAGATTTGATGCATTAGACACTAGTGACCGAAGACCAGAATAGTTGAGGGATAAAATAAAGAACATCATACAGAAAGAAAACAAAAGGTCATTAAAAAGATAGGAAAGAAAGAAAACACAAAAATGTATGTCAGAAGAGACTCTGAAACTTGCTTTCCAGCATAAAGAGACTGGAAGAAATGAGGAAGTAAAAGAATTGAACAGAAAATTTCAAAGGGCAACTTGAGAAGACAAAGTCGTCAAGTATTATAATGCAATGTGCTAAGTCCTGGAGTTAGAAAGCCAAAGGAAAGAATACGCTCAGGATTTCTTAAGCTGAAAGAACTGAAGAAAAAATTCAAACCTTGACTTTCAACAATGAAGGATTCTGTGAGCAAAGTATTGAATGATACAGAAAACATCAAAAGAAGATGGAAGGAATACATAGTCTCTGTGTGAAAAAGAAATGGTAGATGTGCAACCATTTTCAAGTGGTACCGTATGATCAAGAACCAATGGTACTGAAGGAAGAAGGCCAAACTGAACTGAAGGCATTGGCGAAAAACAAGGCTCCAGGAACTGACAGATGCAAACTGAAATCTTTCAATAAACTGATGTACCATTGGAGGTGCTCACTCATCAATGCCAAAAAATTTGGAAGGCCAACCAATTGGAAGAGATCCATATTTGTGCCCTTTTCAAAGAGAAGTGATCCATTGGAATGTGGAAATCATCAAACAATATCATTAATATCAGATGCAAGTAAAGTTTTGCTAAAGAGAATTTGAAAATAATTGCATCAATAGGGAGCTGCCAGAAATTCTAGCCGGATTCAGAAGAGGACATAGAACTAGGTGCATCATTGCAGATGTCAAATGGATCTTGGCTGAAAGCAGATAATACCAGAAGCATGTTTACTTGTGCTTTATTGACTTATGCAAAGGTTTTTGACTGCATGGATCATAACAAACTTTGAATAATATCATGAATAATTAGTATTCCAGAACACTTAATTGTGTTCCTGAGGAAACTGTATGTAGACCAAGACGTAGTTGCTTGTACAGAACAAGGGGATACTGAATGGTTTACAATTAGAAAAGTTGCATGCCAAGGCTGTATCCTTTCACCATACTTATTCAATCTATGTTGAGCAAATAAATCTGAGAAGCGGAATGATATGAAGAAGAATGTGGCATCAGGATTTGTGGAAGACTCATTAACAACCTGAAATATGCAGCTGATATAACCTTGCCTGCTGCAAGTGAAGAGGACTGAAAATACTTACTGATGAAGATCAAAGACCACAGTCTTCAGTTTGGATTGCACCTCAATATAAAGAAAACAAAAAATCCTCAAAACTGGACCAATAAATGACGTCACGGTAAATGAAGAAAAGATTGAAGTTGTCAAAGACTTCATTTTACTTGGATCCACAATCAACACTCATGGAAGAAACAGTCAAGAAATCAAATGACATAATGCATCAGGCAAATCTGTGGCAAAAGACATCTTTAAAGTGTTCAAGAGCAAAGATGTCAGTTTTAGGACTATGGTGTGCCTGAGTCAAGCCATGGTATTTTCAATGGCTTCCTATGCATTTGAATTACGGTGTTGGAGAAGAATACTGAAAGTACCATGGACTGCCAGAAGAACAAACAAATCTGTGTTGGAAGAAGTGCTGTCAGATTGTTCCTTAGAAGCCAGGATGGTGAGACTTCATCCCTCATTCTTCAGACATGTTATCAGGAGGGACTAGTACCTAGAGGAGAATGTCATGTCTGGTAAAGTGGAGGGTTATCGAGGAAGTGGAAGACCCCCAATGAAATGGATTGGTACAGTGGTAGCAACAATGGGCACAAACATAACAATTGTGAGGTAGTGCAGGAGCAGGCAGTGTTTTACTCTGTTGTGCATAAGATCACTATGAGTTGTAACTGATGCAACACCATCTACTTGGGATATATTACTTCTCCTTTCCATCATCAATTTTCAAAACAGAGTTTCTCAGTCTCAGCATTATTGACATTTTGAGTGGGACACTTCTTTCTGTGGACACTCTCCTGTGCATCGTAGGATGCTTAGCAGCATCCTTGGCCTCTAACCACTAGTTGTGATGAAAAAAACCCTAGTTGTGACAACCAACAACTCCATTGTCCTTTGAGAGGCAAAAGCACCCCAGAATGAGAAACACTGTTTTAGGAACACTGCTTCACTGAAGGCTCTGAAAGGTTTTCTGAGAATATTACCACTCTCTTGGAAGGAGAAAATTACAGCTAACCTGCTCAGAGCACAGTCTGAAAGCCAACAAGAACTGCCAGTGAGCCAAATTTACCTTGGGGACATTTTCTTAACTCATCCTTAAGGGTCATGTATCTTGGTTGCAAGTAACAGAGAACCCAATGTAAAATGACCTAAGCCAAAAAGAAGAAGAAGAAAAAGGATTAAAAAACAAAACAAAATTTGTGCAATAAAATAATCCACCACAGGTCTTGCTTCAGGCACAGTTGGATCCAGGTACTTAAACAATTTTATTGAGAATCAAGAATTGTTCCAATTCTTTCCTCAGTATTGGTTCCACCCTTAGATGAAGTTTTCTCATATGCTGGTTAGATCGCAGACAGCAATTCTTGTCTACCTCTTACTACCACAGATCAGCTTGGATAAGAGCTTGTCTTTTCCCAAGGAAGTCTTGGATCTGATCTGCATTGGCCCAGGAGAGTATGCTATTTGTATTCCTCTCTGTGGAGCCTGGGGCAGTTGCAACCCTAATTGAATCTTTCTTTCTTTTTTTTTTTTTAAAGTTTTTATTGTAATTTGAGTGAAACTTTACAGGGTAGATCATCAGTTTTATATTCAATAAATTATATTCTTTGTTTCATTACAAAGAGTATAATCTCTTCCATGTACCATCAGTTAACAGTATTTCTCTCTATTCATTTTAGCTCTTTTTTATTTTATTTTATTTTATTTTTTTTAGCACTCAGGCATATGTAATAATTTACACCACCAAAGGGCACATTCTGCAAGCTTGCCTCCTGGCCGCCGCCAGCTGTCTGTCCCTCTTTCCATGAATCTAGAGTTTTCAGCTGCTCCCTCTGTCCATATCCTCATCTCTGCCCCCATCTCTGGTGTTGCTGCTTCTCTGGATAAGGTCCCACATTCCGCTTGTGCTCTTCTCCCTTGGTTGGTCCAAGGGTCTTCTGCTCCTGGACTGTGAGATTAACTACTCCCCCATTTTTGTTACAAAACTTCTACCATTACAATTGTGGCAGTCTCAATTAGTCATAACATTACTCGCTATTGAATCATAAGAATCTTATTCCCATCTCTTTTCACCAGACCCATCTAGACAAGATGGACACTATTGATTGAACCATTCTATTGGGAATTTTTAAAGTGTTGAAGAGCAAAGATGTCAGCTTGAGGACTAAGGTGTGCCTGACCTCATATGCATGAGAAAGTTGGACAGTGATCGTAGAATTGATGCTTTTGAGTTATGGTGTTGAAATTTAAATTTGAAAGTGCCATGGGCTGCCAAAAGAACAAACAGATCTCTGCTGGAAGAAGTGCAGCCAGAGTGCTATTTGGAGGCCAGGATGGCCAGACTTTCATCTCTCATACTTTGGACATATTGTCAGGAGGGACCAGTCACTGGAGAAGGGTATCATGTTTGGTAAGGTGGAGGGTCAGAGAAAAAGAGGAAGACCCCCAGCGAGATGGATTGGCAAAGTGGCAGCATCAGTGGGCTCAAGCGTGGCAACAATTGTGAGGTTAGCCCAGGACCAGGAAGTGTTTCGTTTTGTTGTGCATAGGGTCACTATGAGTCAATACTGATTGGATGGCACCTAACAACAACAATGACATTGGGAATGGGAAGGAGGAGTGATTTCCCAGAGGAAAACTGGAGCACTTACAGTAAGCACTTACTTACTGCTGACCTTGCGGTTCACAGCCTGATTCGTAACCACTATGCTACCAGAGATCCCTACCAGAGCTCCTTTGTTGTTGTTAAGTACCCTCCAGTCGGTTCTGACAGTGTACAGTGCTTCCAAGGCTGTAAATCTTTATGGGAGCAGAAAGTCTCATTTTTCTCCCACGGGGCGGCTGGTAGTTTCGAACTGCTGACCTTGCGGTTCACATCCCGATTCGTAACCACTATGCTACCAGAACCCCTTAGAGCCCCATTAATAACAGCCAGAACACCATTAACCAGAGATGGGGCTCCCATATGTGTAACACCATCTCTGTACCAGAACCTACACCACATTATTCTTAACCATCCTCAGTATCCTGAGAGGCAATGATTGTCATCCCATTGTACCTGGGAGTAAGTGGAATCTCAGAGGAAGATGGAGTGACTTGGCCAAAATCACGTAATGGGGCAGTCGCCAAACCAAAGACCTGGGGCACCACTTTGCCCCCTCCAGGGCATTCTCCCTAAATATCCTTTCCTCTGGAACAATCAAAACTGAGCTCAAAGGTTTTCACAAGTTCTTTTTTATTATTATTTAAAATTATTATTGTGAACTGAGTGATTGTTTACATCGGAGTTACACCACTGTTTCATTGCAATGATTGCAATTACCTCCTTGCTTCATTGTTCAACAGTATTTGCTTCCATTCCCTCTGTTTTTTTTTCTTTTGGAGGAGTGGGGGTGTGTACACAAAAACACTCAGGCATATATAATAATTTAAACAACCAAAGAGCAAGCCTGCCTCCCGGCCACCAGCATACAACCTTTCTCTTTCCATGAGTCCAAAGTCCTCAGCTGCTCTATCTTTCCATGTCATCATCTCTGCCTTCATCTCTGATGTCGCTGCTTCTCTGAATAGAGTCCCACTTTCTGCTCATGCTCTTCTCCCTTGATGGTACTAGGGTCCTCTATTTCTGGACTGTAAGATTAACTACTCCCACGTTTTTGTTACAAAACTTCTACCTTTACAGTAGTGACAGTCACAAGGTCTCTTAAGTGATATTCGGAAGGAGATGCATGGGCAGTGGAGGGCCACTGTTCAGGTCATTGCCCAATGTGTTCAAGACTCCCCCTGCCAACTTGTCTTCCCACCCCCATGTGTGACAATAATCCCTTGAGGGTTATTTCTGACATGAAGGACTGGGAACACTTGGTAGGCATTTTCAGTCTCTGCCTGTTTCTCCTGCTTGGTCTGTTTTCCTGGCCTCCTCCTTCACCTGTTACAGCTGTTTTATTTTCCATTTGCAACCCCCATCCTTTGCTGCTCCCTTGGGAACACAGTTGCTCTGTAGGATAGGCACTGGACTGTGAACCACAAGATCAGTGGTTCAAGCCCACCAGCCACTCCAAGGGAGAAAGAGGAGGCTTTCTGCACCAGTAAAGATTTACAGCCTCAGAAACCTGATATAGGGTTATTATAAATTGGAACCGACTTGAGGGCACTTAACAACAACAACCCTCCTGGGGGCCCTCTGGAGGTACACATTAATAAGAATAGTTAACATTTTTAGAGGGTTTACCATGTGCTGGGCATTGTGCCAGAGAATTTCTATGACACAATTTTCATATAAATTTCCCAAGTATCGTATGAAGTACATGCTGCTATCCCCATTTAATGGATGATACACTGAGGCTTAGAGTCCAGAAGTGACTTGCCCAAGGTCACCCAGTCAGCCGGTGGGAGAACTGGTATCTGAATCCAGGTTGCTCCCATGGCTTTTACAATGACACCTAACTTTAGAAAAATTGTAAAAATATTGGAGACCTGTGAGTCAAATCTGGCTTATGAATATATTTTGTTTGGCCTCCACAGTATTTCAAAAACATTTGAATTAGTTGCCAACGTGTAAAAATTGGGATCCTGCACATAAAAAAACAAAATCCATTATTTCCTGCTTCTCTTGAGAGAATAATAATAATAATAATAATAATAATAATAAACAATCAGAAGATTGGCAGTCCAAGGCTTGGCAGCATGGGCTGGAGCTGAGAGCATATTCCCAGATGACCTCTTTCTGTAGGGTATGTAGTACCTTCGCAACATGGAGGCCCAGTGGCATTTGCCTGTCTTTTGCATTTTGCTGTTTTCCTGAGGTCTGCCTGGTCTTAGAGGGTGTTTGAGCTGCTCCTTGGAAACCCTCTACAGGGTCGCTATGGATCGGAACAGACTCGACAGCACTGAATAAGAACAATGACCAAGCCCTATCTAACCTTCAAAGTAGTCTTCCCAGCTCTAGGCACAGTGTTTTTAGGGTTGCTGGTAGTCTCTCGCCACAGATTCAGTGGAAAGGTATACTACTGGTGAAGATCTGACTTGGGCACAAGAGGAGTTGGAAAGAGCCCGATTTTCCCTCTCCTCTAGTACCTCCTCCCCATCTTGGGTTTATTGGCCATCCAGGACCACTTTCTTGGCAGTATTTGCCTTGGGCACATGACCGTTTTTTCTTGCTCCCCTCAGAGTCCCCTACCATTTTCTTCCTAATCTTCCTCAAGAGAACCATCACTTGGATTATCATGAAACCCGAGCGTGTGAGCATGAGGCACACAGCCCTTTACAACCGACGGACCATTTTATTTCTGCCCAGTTCTGTTTGTTTAAACTCTCTGCTGGCAGGACCCCAGCTCTTGGCATTCTCAGGCAGATGTTCTGGCTTGTTGTAGGGACCCACATGAGAAGCTATGACAAATGAGCTGGTGGCTGCAATCCAGCATGTGGAACTGGGGAGGGCACCTCACAGGTGTGCTCTGGGGGACCGGGGGTTGGGTAGGGTGGGGTGAGGGAGGAGCTTAGGATGAAAACAAGAGTTCAGAGTACTTTTGCATTTAGAACTCAATGGCCTCATGTCTCCATTTTAAGTGGAAAAACACTGAGGTTTAGAGGGGTGGGCTTACTTGTCCAAGGCCATAGAATTGGTTAGGGATGGGAAGCGAAATGGAATATTTTATATATTTTTTGCAGCATGAAAACATGTCAAAGCTCAGGTATGTAGGTGGTGACGATGATGATGATGTGAGGAGCTGAAAGACACAGGATATGGATTGTGTCTACCCAAAAGATGTGTTGGAATCCTTGTTCCTATATCTGAGGATGTAATAGAATGGATTGTAGTACTATGTGATGTAACCTCCTCACGTAATACAATATGCAATCTAATACAAAGTGAGCAAGCCATCAGTCAGTTGAAATCTTATCAGTGGTGTTGTTGTTGTTAGGTGCCATTGAGTCGGCACCGACTCATAGCGACCTTACACGAAGCCGAACGAAACAATGTCTGATCCTGGGTCAACCTCACTACTGTTGCCAGAAACCTATCAGTGTAGGATGGACCATTTCTGGGTTATTTACAGGGAAGAATAGACACAGGAGGAGTCCTGGTGTGGCACTGTAGGATCAGCACTGGATTGTTAATCTCAAGGTTGGTGGTTCAAAACCACCAGCTGCTCCTTGGAAATACTGTGTAGGGTTGCTATGACTCAACAGTACTTAACAATGGACACAGAAACAAACATGCACCCAACTATGAAGATGGTGTGAAGATGAAGGCAAAGATTAAAACAATGCACCTGCAAAGTTTAAGGAACTCCAGCACAACCAACCAAGAAGGGCTCCATATGGCCGAGACCCTGGTTTGGACTTTTAGTCTTTAGAACTATGAAAAATTCAATTTCTGTTCTTTGCAGTCACCAATTTGTGGTATTTCTACTGTAGTAAAAGATACTACAGATGTCATAGCTGGTCCAGCTGTGCATCTACATCCTTGCAAAAGCATGCCTTCCTCCCCTAGATTCTCAGCGCCATTAAGAGTGAGGACATTATCAATGGGGGTAGAATAGTTAGGAAAAAGATAGGCATGAGGTTGCACAACATGAAGAGTGGAGTTAATGTCATTGAATTGTGCGTGTAGAAACAGCTGAACTGGTGAATGTTTTGTTGTGTATTTTTACACCACAATTCAAAAACAAGGGTGAGGATATTAGCATCAGAAGAGACCTGGGAACTGAGTCTTGCTTTGTCACTGCTTAGTTGTATAATTTTTGTTGTTGTTAAGAACCTCAATGTCTTCGTCTGCAGAATGGGGTGAAAGAATAACCCATAGAACTTTTGTGAGGAATAAACGAGCTACCGCATGGAAGTACACATGTCTGGGAATAAAACTTGCTGATGAAGGTGAGCTTGTCATGTTTCACCAGGAAGCCTTGCACACAATGGGGCTCAGTGAACACGATGTCATAGTCCTTATTGGGAAACTATGGCTGGAAGTCACGTTCTCACTCCACTCCCTCAACTTCCTATCTGTGTGACTTATGTACCTCCCTTAGTGAAACTTGAGCAGGATTCAGGGTGAGGAAATACTTCCCTTATTGTTGTCCAGCTGACTGACTCCTGGGAATCCCATGTATGTCAGAGTCAAACTGTGCTTCATTAGATTTTCAGTGGCTAATTTGGGGTAGTAGTTTGCCAGGATTTCTTCTAAGATACCTCTGGGTGGACTCAAACTTTCAACCTATTGACTAGCAGTTGAGTGCTTGACTATTTACATCACCCAGAGACTCTGTTGTTGGGGTACTAGAGATGCTACATTTAAAGTGCCCGACACATTATGTTGTTGTTGTTGTTAGGTGCATTTGAGTCACTACCGACTCATAGTGACCTTATACACAACAGAACAAAACACCAACCCCACAGTCATTTCTATGCTTGAACCCATTGCTGCAGTCACTGTGCCAATCCACTGTGCCGGGCACATAGTAGGTGCTCAACAAAGTTCTTAGTATTGGGAACTTTTTTCATGCCCAGGCCAGGGCTAAGCTCTGAGGTGTTAGGTTTACATACACATTTCCCTTCCTCAAGGATTTTGGGGTGACCTGGTTGAGTGACTCAGCACATTCCCATGCACAGACCTGTGCATTTTGGGATGTGGGGACCTATGAGGAGCAAGGTTTTCCACAGTCGGGAGCTAATTTCTTGAAGTAAAAAGGAGTCAGAGAGACAGGCTATGTCTCATGAGAGCCTGCTATGTCCAGATGCTTTGCTTAAATCAAGAGTATTAATTTCACCGTCACAAACGCATGCATGCAAAAATGTAACTTTTTCTACAATACAGGCTCACTCTCTGTTTCGGAGCTCCCCCGTGTGCCTCAAGGCAGACTACTTAATCTCGTCATTTTCCGGCCTGTCTCGTCCCAGTTCGGAGATTTAAACTCCACTGATTTTATTTACAATTCAGCATGGTACCTCTTGGGAAAGAAGGGAGATCGGGATAGTGATGGGGGGTCCACTTCTCTCCCACCTGGCTTCTATGGCAAGGGAGGGTGATTGTTCTATCATACCATGGTTTGGATGGCCTTATACCTGTGAGGTCTCAGTGGCGTCCTCCTTTGGACCCAGCAGGAGGTCTCCGTTGGTCACCTCACCTATTGCTTGAGGCAGTTGGGGAACTGGGGGATATTCTCCAGTTTTCTCAGCTGCTGGCATCTGCCTTCCCATATTCCAGGAACACTATCACCTGCCCACCCACAACAACCTTCTGGGTTGATGCTGCCATGAACTTATTTTGCAGAGTTAAGTACGCAAGGGAATAGCTCTCTTTGCTTCAGGCAATTCAGACAGGCACTCAGGTCTCCAGCAAAGTGTGCGCTCTGTCTACTTTGAAACAATGCCTCAAACTTAACTCTTGGCAAGATACCTAAGTTCTGGTGATAGGAAAAGCCCTTGTTGGCTTAACGGCTCACAAAGGTGCATTCAGAGTTTCTGCATTCAATAAGGAGAGCAGAGGGGAAGTGACTTACCCAAAGTCACATCGTTGTTGTTGTTAAGTGCTGTCAAGTCGACTCTGACCCATAATGACCCTGTATAGGGTTTCCGAGGAATAGCTGGTGAGCTTGAACCACCGACTTTGCAGTTTAAATGGCTTTGCAGTCTGGTGCATTAACCCAGGACTCCATACAGTAAGAGGCAAAGTCAGGATTCTAACCCAAGTTTCCAGGGCTTGGTTCTCAGCATTTCTTCCTCCCATCCCTAGAAGGCCTCCTGGTGGGGAAGGCTGGAGCCTGAGTCTGAGGATGACACAGATGTCCACTGGATGTCATTATTTCTCTACAAAAAGCCACCCAGGCCTTCTCCCAGGAGCAAAATTGGAATTCCCTGTCTTGGGCAAGAAAATAGCATGTGGGTGCTCAGACGGGGGCTCCTCCTCCTCAGGCTGACACGAGGCAATGCTGGCTCCTTGTTGTTGTAGGCTGGGAGGTTTGTGAACACCTGAGTCCCCTCCCTCTTGGATACTGTAACCACTGTGGTTTTTCTTCACCACCCACAACTCCACAAATTGGGTGGTTTAGGAGAAGAGAAATACTGAAAATGTCTTCTGTCATGGTTCTGGGAGGTAGGAGTCCCTATTCAGGGTGATGTCAGCAGGGCCATCCATGTTCTCTCCGAAGACTCTTGTCTCTCTCAGATTCTGGGAAGCCCAGCTGTTTCCTTGGCTTGCAGCTGCAGCGTAACTCAGTGCTCACATGGCAGTTTCCATCTGTCTGTCTCTCTGTGTCTCTTCTCTTTTAAAGGACACTATTCAGATGGCTCCACCACTCATCTGTCAGTTTGTCGTACTGTGGTGGCTTGTGAGTTGCTGTGATTCTGAAAGCTGTGCCACCAAGGCTCATTAATAACCTGCGATATGCAGATGATGCAACCTTGCTTGCTGAAAGTGAAGAAGACTTAAACATTTACTGATGAAGATCAAAGAGCACAGCCTTTGGTATGGATTACATCTCAATGTAAAGAAAACAAAAATCCTCACCACTGGACGAATAAACAACATTCTTATCAATGGAGAAAAGATTGAAGTTGTCAAGGACTTCATTCTTCTTGGATCAGCTATCAACATTCACGGAAGCAGCAGTCAAGAAATCAAACGATGTAATGCATTAGGCAAATCTGCTGCAGGAGACTTTTTTTAAAGTGTTGAAGAGCAAAGATGTCAGCGTGAGGACTAAGGTGCGCCTGACCCAAGCCATGGTATTTTCAATAACCTCATATGCATGCAAAAGCTGGACAGTGAATAAGGAAGACCATAGAAAAATAGATGCTTTTGAGTTACGGTGTTGGAGGAGAATACTGAAAGTGCCATGGACTGCTAAAAGAACCAATAGATCTGTTTTGGAAGAAGTGCAGCCAGAATGCTCCTTGGAGGCCAAGATGGCCAAACTTCGTCTCTCATACTTCGGACATATTGTCAGGAGGGGCCAGTCGCTGGAGAAGGATATCAAATTTGATAAGGTGGAGGGTCAGAGAAAAAGAGGAAGACACACAACGAGATGGATTGGCTGAGTGGCAGCAACGATGGCAACATTAGTGAAGTTGGCCCAGGATCGGGCAGTGTTTCATTCTGCTGTGCATAAGGTCACTGTGGGTTGGTACTGACTCAATGGCACCTAACAACAACAACAAATTCAGATGGCTGGTGTGGAGCTGTAGGATAAGCACTGGACTGCGAACCAAAAGGTTGGCAATTCAAATCCATCAGCTGCTCCTCAGAACCTTCTACAGGGTTGCTATGAGTTGGAACCAGCTCAATAGCAGCAACACCAAATCAGATGGATTAGGACCCACGCTACTCTAGTATGACTTCCAGTTAACTGCTAACACCTTCCAAGACTGTAATTTGAAACCAGGTCATGTTCACAGGTACTAGGGGTTAGGACTTCAGTGTAAACTTTCAGGGTACACATTTTAATCTATTTTATGCCCCCACAGTCTCTGTCCATAATTCTCTTTCTTAGGCTAGTAACTTGATCATCTCAGTTAACTCCTTCTTCCCCCAACCTCTAAGAAAAAGTGTTCTTTCAAAACATTCCTTCCATGTGAGGAACAGACTAGCAGTTCTCTCTGTGGGCTCCAAGTCAGTTCAGATCAATAGTCTCCAAACAGCAGGGCTGTGCCAAGCCCCATGCCGTGGCTGAGGATACAAAACCAGTAACCAGTTGTCAATGCATTGACTCTGACTCGTGGCGACCCCATGTGTGTTAGAGTAGAACTGTGCTCCACAGGGTTTTCGGTGGCTGAGTTTTCAGAAGTAAATTACCAGGCCTTTCTTCTGAGGTGCCTCTGGGTGGACTTGAACCTCCAACTGTTCACTGGCTGCTGAGCTTGTTAACTGTTCACACCACCCAGGGTCTCAAAGTGAATAGGAAATGCCCCTGGCCCTGTGGGGGTCCATCACCAGCCCAAACAATTTCAATTCTTTAAGGTCATCATAATTACAGAGAAAGGGAGTATAGATGTTTCTGGGGGATCAACATGACATGGAGGATCAGAAGAAGAGTGTTTTTGGCAGAAGACACAGACTATCAAAAAATGCTGAAATCTACAACACTATCATAAAGTGAATCACAGGAATTTTTTTGGGTTTTCCAGTGCATGCAAAAGTTATGTTTACCTTATCTGTAGTCTATTAGGTATGACATGCTATTGTTGTTGTTAAGTACCATCAAGTCAGTTCCGACTCATAGCAACCCTGTATAGGCTTTCCGAGGGGCTGCTGGTGGGTTTGAACAGTCACCTTGTGGTTTAAATCGACCTGCAGTCCAGTGCTTATCCTACAGTGTCACACCAGATGTGCCACATTGTTGTTGTTAAGTGCTGTCGAGTTGGTTCCAACACACAGAGACCCTGTGTACAACAGAACTCGTAGTGACCCTACATACAACAGAACAAAAAACCACCTGATCCCGTACCATCTTCACAATTGCTACTATGCTTAAGCCCATTATTCCTGCCACTGTGCCAATCCATCTCTCTGGGGATTTCTTTCTCTTTTGCTGATCCTCCACTTTACCAAGCATGATGTCCTTCTCTAGGGACTGGCCCCTCTTGATACTATGTCTGAAGTATGAGAGACAAAGTCTGGCCATCTTGGCTTCTAAGGAGCATTCTGGTTGTACTTCTTCCAACATAGATTTGTCTGTTCTTTGGACAGTCCATGGTACCTATCGTTAATATTCTTATCCAATGCCACAACCCAAATACATCAATTCTTCTATGGTCTTCCTTATTCAAAGATGTGCAATAGCCTTATGAAAAATTTTGGTCAAAATGTAACACTGAGACACAAAGTGAGCACATGCTATTGGAAACATAGTGCCGACAGACTTGCTCAATTCAGGTCTGCCACACACCATCCATTTGTAAAACCCACGCTATCTGCAAAACACTTAATAAAGCAAACGGCAATAAAATGAAGAAAAATAAAAAAAGTGCTGGAATTTAAGTTACTAGATAGGCGCATGTACTAGCTTCTCTCTGAGAATCTTGTTGCTAGTTGCCTGTCTGAGTTATCGGGTTCTGCTATAACAAAAATGCCAAAAGCAGGTGGCTTCATCAACCAGAGATTTGTTCTTTCACACTTTAGGAGGCTGAAAGTCTGATTTCAGGGCACTGGCTCTATGGAAACTTTCTCTCTGTGGGCTTTGGGGGAAGTTCCTTATTCCTTGGCTCTTTGGTGGTCTTCATGTTGTATGGTGTCTGTCTTCTTGAATTCTGCTTTCCTGATTGTTTATTACATCTAAGTCACACCCTACACTCATCCTGTCTTATTAACAAACCATTCTCAAAAGGGATTATGATCATGGGTGTATACTCCCCCAACGCCTGCCTCCACCCCAGTAAAATCACTGCCACTGAGTCAATTCTGACTTACAGTGACCTGATAGGAGAGAGTAGAACTGGTTATAAGGGTTCTGAGGCTAAGTCTTTATGAAAGCAGATAGCTTCATCTTGTTCCCAAGGAGTGGCTGGTGGATTTGAACTACTGACCTTGTGGTTAGTAGTCCAACTTGTAACGCACTGTGCCACCAGGGCTCCACAAGCATGGTTGATGGTGGTTATGTGCCGTGGAGTCGGTGCCAACTCATAGTAGCCCTGTATAGGGTTTCCAAGGATGTAAATCTCTATGGGAACAGAAAGCCTCATCTTTCTTCCATGGAACAGCTGGTAGTTTTGAACTGCTGACCTTGAGGTTAGCAGCCCGATTTGTAACTACTGCGCTACCAGAGCTCCCAACCACAAGTATACAGGTTAGGATTTACAGCACACATTTTTGGGGGGACACAATTCAATCTATAACATTGCTGTTGAGTTGATTCACAGAGCAGAACTTTTCCATGGGGTTTTCAAAGCTATGACCTTGCAGAAGCAGAACACCAGCCCTCACCACTGGGTGGGTTTGAATGTCAACCTTTCAGCTGGTGGTTGAGTGCTTAACAGTTTGTGCCACCAATGGACTCCATTTCTGTGTCTATGCTACTCCTCATATTGTTCAGAAGGAATTAAGGTTAGGGCAAACTCTACACTGATTATGTTCCATTAACACAACAAAGACAATTCTATCCTAAAGGGGTTTATAGCCATAGGTATAGAAATCCGGACTGCAACACACACACACATTCACACACATTTAGCTATTTTTTATTGTGAATTGGGTGAAAATGTACAGAATAAATCAGTTTACCATTAAAAAATTCACATACATTTTAATTTCATCTCATTGATTGCAATCCCCACAAGATAACATCACGTACCCCACTTCCTTCTTATGGGTCCCATTTTCAGTCCTCCTTCTTCCTTATCCCTTCCTGCCTTCTTAACTTTGTCCTTGTCCTTGGTTGACTGTCAACCCTTTTGATCTCCAGTGGTTGACTTTTCTAAGATGTGGGCACTTCCCTAGTGTGATTGTTTTCCTTTAGACCTGTCTATTGCTTGACTGAAAATTGAGCCATGGGAGTAAGTTTAGTTCCAAACCTGAAGGCTGAGTAAAGGCCATAGTCTCAGGGGTTCCTCCAGTCTCTATCCAACCAGTAAACCTGGTCTTTTTTCAGATCTTGAGTTTTGTTCCACCTTTTTTCTCACTCTCTCCAGGACCTTGTAGGGCACCATCTAGTTCTTCAGATCTAAGCTCATGGAGCCTGAGGTTCACATGGTCCATAAGTCCACTGAACTAATTGTTTTTGTGCATCTTCAATTGTCTTCACTCCTCTTTGCTCTGGATGGGGAGAGAATCATGGTTGCACCTCAGATGGCCTCCAACACATATTTTTGGAGACCCAATTCAATCCATAACAATGTATGTGCCAAGAAGCTGTGTATAGTTGGAGCAGGCTGAGAAAAACTAGGGTGGTGGCAGGGTCGGGGTGCAGGCAATAGCAGGGACTCACAATAGAGAAGAGCCTCCGGGAAGAAGAGACCTTGGGTCCTTGCCATCATCCACACTGCTTTAGCCATTTCTTCCCCTCTAGCAGTGCTTGGCAAGGAGCTCTGGTAGCGTAGTGGTTACAAATCGGGTTGCGAACCTTCAGGTCACCAGCTGTTCTGCAGGAGAAAGATGAGGCTTTCTGCTCCTATAAAGATTTACAAGCTCGGAAATCCTATACAGGGTCGCTATGCATCAGAACCGACTCCATGGCACATAACAACAACAATAACAGCAGTGCTTGGCATCAAGCAAGCCTGACCTATCACCCTTTGAATCCATCAGTCACTCATCCCCCAGGGCTGGGCATACCTGACCAAGACTGGGATTCAACCAAGTATGGGGTTGGTTGTTAGGAGACAACTGGTAGTGTCGGCTACTCCTGGCCCCCATCTTTGGAGGTGAGGACAGAGTCTGACTCAGCACTTAAAGTGTTGTTTTGCTCATGATGGGAACTGAATCCTGGCGTGATGCAAACAGTTTAAGCACTCCATCACTAGCGGAAATGTTGGTGGTTTGAACCCACCCATAGACATCTCAGAAGGCAGGTCTGGTGATCTGCTTCTGAAAGATCATAGTCTTGACTCTGCACTTATGGGGTTGCCATGAGCCGGAATTGATTCCACCCAAGCAAACAACAGCAATAACAACCGAGGTTCAGCTAGGAAGAAAGACCTGAAGAAGATCTAGTTTGAAAAAGAAACCGATCTACAACCCATCACGGGAGTTGGGGGCACAGGGCCAGACAGCATTTCGTTTTGTTGTGTCTGGGGTCCCCATGAGTTGTGGGCTGATTTGATGGCCATGATGGCCTGGTGTGGCCCTGTAAGATAAGCACTAGATTGCAAGTTTGGGTTGAACTGCAAGGTCAACGGTTCAAACTCACCAGCCGCTCCTTGGAAACCCAATACAGAGTTGCTATGTGAGTCGAAACCGACTCAGTGGCTCTTAACCAGAAACAACACGAACCAAGGAAACGCTGTTCTGTGGTAGCTGTTGATGGACCACGGATGTGGTAAAATGAGAGCTGGGATGCTAACGGCAGAGGAAAGGGAAGAAAGTTGAATGAAGTCCCGGGAAGTAGGCATTGTGTCTTTGTCCTCTGGCCCAGGCCAGCGCTTCACGTGGGCTCAACCGGTGTTTGTCCCAAGAATAAACGAAGCAACTGGGGACAAGTGAAGTTGCAGCTGTAGGAATCACCCACCCTATCATCCGGTGTCCTTTGTCCGCAGAATGCCCCGATACATTCCTCTTGCAGCCTGGTTCCAGTAAAAATGTTGTCTCTGCCGAGGTTTGAACATGCTTTCTGTTGTCGGAAAATGAAAACTATGCAACCCAATGTGTTTCTCTTTCTGCCTTAGCTGCCAGAAGCCAGAGCCAAATGTGTCGCCCAAGTGCGGGGGACCTTGCTCTGGTGTTTCCGCGACACCGCTCTGCTTCCTCCAGGGGGCGCTGTTCAGGCTCACCTGTCTTGTGCCTGACCGTTGCAGCACCTCCGGGACCAATTAGTTCAATGGGCAGGAGGCAAATCGGAAAGAAGTTCAGGGGCTTGGCAAACTCACCTGGGGAAACACAAAGGCATCAATCAGCTCCGGGTGTCTTACCAGGCTCTGCCCGCGCTGATCTTGGAAGAGACGAGATGGGAGCAGCGTGGGTTCCGTCAAAGCTGAAACCAACCATTTGGGCGATCTTAACGACCACTGAATCACCGAATCCACCGTAATTTTCCACTTTCGAGTTGTTTCTGGGCTGCTGTGGAGACACTCCCTTCCTGGGTTTAATGGCTTTCACTGTCAGGCGGGGAGGAGGAGGCGTGTTTACATTTCACAGGGAAAATAGTGGTTAACGGTGGGGTGGGATGGGCCTGATTAGTAATCGGGTGATTTATCCATGAACTTTCTTTGGGTTTTCCTGGTGGTTTGCACTTGAACTTCAGCTGAATGAAGTGGGAGGAGGAGGCAGGGGAAAAACCAGCTACGAGGAGACAGAGGTGGTGTTGGTTCAGGGACAGTTGGAGGTTAGTGCAGGTGGAGGTGAGTGGAAGGAGAATGCTGTTCCACCTACTGTCCAAGATTCTGTGTTTATTCACTTGGTCGCTTACTCACTCCTTCTTCCATGAATGTGAAAAATCTCCAAATACCTTATCTGGATATATGTACACTAACTAAACTCTGAAGGTCCCTGGGTGGAGCAAACGGTTTGAGCTTGCTTGCTTAACTTAAAGGTTGGTGGTTTGAACCCACACAGCAGTACTACAGAAGAAAGGCCTAATGATAGATATGCTTTCATAAAAACTGTAGTCCAGAAAACAGTACGGAGTTCAGCTTTACTGTGACAAATGGGATCAGTATGAGTCAGAATGGACTGAATGGCAGCAGGGGTGGTGTTTTGGTTTGGTAAAGCTCTGGAGATCCAATTATGAAAAGACAGTCCCTCCTTCAGAGGAGAGACCAGTTGGGAGAAGAAACATACAGGTAAATAGAGTCCTAGGACATTGAGTAATAATGGCTAACACTTACTAGGCATTTATTATGTACTCAGCACTGTTCAAGGAGTCCTAGTGACGAAGCACTTTATGCTCTGGGCTGCTAACCTCAAGGTCAGCAGTTTGAATCCACCAATTGCTCCACAGGAGAGAGATGAGCCTTTTTGCTCCTGTAAAGATTTACAGCCTCAGAAACCCTATACAGGGTCACTATGAGTTGGAACCAACTTGACCACACACAGTAGTATTAGGAGCCCTGCTGGCACTGTGGTTTGGCATTGGGCTGCTAACCTCAAGGCCCATGGTTCAAACCCACCAGCTGCTCTGAGGGCAAAAGATTTACAATTTCTCAGAAACCCCATATAAGGTCACTATGAGTTGGAAATGACTTAATGGCAGTGAAATTGGTTTGGTTTTGGTTAGACACTGTTCAAGTGTTTTTCATGCATTAATGTGTTCCTTTTTCTCAACAAACCTGGGAGCTAGGTGCTCAGAGGAGCTCATACCACTGCCACTGAATTGATTCCAACTTATAGTGAACCTGTATAGGATTTCTGAGACTGTAAATCTTTATGGAAACAGAAAGCCTCATCTTTCTCATGCAGAGCACCTGGTGGATTTGGATTGTGGTTAGCAGTCCAGTGCTTATCCTACAGTGCCACCAGGGCTCCTAAGAGGAGCCTCTGTTGTTGTTGTCAGGTGCCATCGAGTCGGAACCGACTCATAGCGACCCCATGCACAGCAGAACGAAACAATGTCCGATCCTGGGC
>NW_006408589.1:6649207-6656242 GCF_000296735.1 Chrysochloris asiatica
AATTTGCCCAGTGAATCTTTCAATAACGAAAGTCGAGGCCTCTAAGTGGTGCAAATAGTTAATACAGTTGGCTACTAACCGAAAAGTTGGAAATTTGAATCCACCTACAGGTACCTTATAAGAAAGGTCTGATAATTTACTCCTCCCAAAATGAACCATTGCAAACCCATATGGAACAGAGTTCTACTCTGACACACATGGGGTGCCATGATTTGGAATTGGTTCAATGCGAACAGGTTTTTGTTGTTTTGTTTTGTTTGTTTTGTTTTAGGTACTGTGAAAAAGAAGTACAGATAATTAAATAACTCACCCAGTGTCACAGAGTAAACAAGTGACAAAACTAGATGTGTCCACCTTTTCATCACCAGGTAATCCAACTCAGCCTTAGAAATGAGGTGGCCTCAAAAGGAGAGGGTTCACAGCGAGAACCATGTGGAATCTGGGTCTCGAGGATGGAACAGCAACACAAGGCCCCAATAGATGAGAGAGCCTGCCACATGCCAAGAACCCCAAGGGCTGGGTGTGGGCTAGGAGGAGAAATGGAGCAGAGGCAGGATGGTCTGGTCTTAAATGAAGAAAACAATCTCAGATAGCAAATTGGAGGCTGCACGTGGGGTGGGGGATGATGAGACTGGCAAGAATGGGCACCTGCTGTTTCAGCCTTCTGGCACCCACTTCCCTCCTTGCCCTAATTTTTCCTGGGGAACCACCTCTCCCTTGCCATGTGGTTTGAGTGGCACTCATTCCAATCTAGACCTTAGGCAAAGGCATGTGACTCAGGTCTGGCACAAGCCTATTCCATCCTGCTGACCACAAGGATTGGCTCAGGAGTGTGCATTTGACCCAAGTCAGGCCAATGAGAATCAACTTTTGAAGTTTTATTGGCCTTGCTGGGCAAACATAAATCTGAGGTTGCTGATCAGGGGATGTCACCTGGAACTGCAGCTGAGAAACGAACCCCGAAGAAACCATAAGAACAGAGAGCTGGTGGAAGACCTTGTTTGCGCTGCTGGTTTATCCTCGATTCTTCAACTTCCGGAGTCAACAAATACCCAATTGAAATCCCGTGGCCCCTCCCTCCCGGACTAGTATTTTCCCTTTCTCAAACTGGTCTGAATTGTGTTTCTGTCACATACAGCTAAAATTCCGAAGTAGTGTACAGGGGAGCCAGTTACTAAACTATTAAGATTGTCTACCCCTAATTAGGAGTCCTGGTGTGGCGCTGTGGGCTAATGCATCAGACTGTGAAGTCATTTGAACTGCAGACTTGGTGGTTCAAGCTCACCAGCTGCTCCTTGGAAACCCTATACAGGGTCACTGTGGTTCGGAATCACTCGACGGCACTTAACAATAACAACAGCAACTCCTAATTAAGGAGTCCTGGTGTGGCGCTGCAGGAGAAAGCACTGCACTGCAAGGTCGGTTTGAACCACAAGGTCTCATCGGTTCAAACTCACCAGCTGCTCCTCGGAAACCCTATACAAGGTCATTCTGGATTGTAATCTACTCCACAGCACTTAACAACAACAACAGCCCCTAGTTAAAGGATCCCTGGTGGCAAATGGTTAAAAGCTTAGCTGCTAACTAAAAGATGGGTGGTTCAGATCTGCCAGTGGTGCTATGGTATTGCTTCTGTAAAGATTACAGCCTAGGAAGCCCTATGGGACAGTTTATACAACAACAACCCTCCATTAACCACTACCCTTCTGTAAGTTTGTTATATTGTAGTGATTTGAGTGTGGTGACTCATGAGCTGGACTGCAAAGTCGGCTTGAACTGCAAGGTCAGAGGTTCAAGCTCATCAAGTTGCTGCTTGGAAACTTTATACAGGGTTACTATGGGTCAGAACCGACTTGACAGCACATAACAACAGCAACAACAACAATGATGCTGGAGGAGCTCTGGTATGACACTGTAGGATAAACACTAGACTGTTAACTGCAAGGTCCTTGGAAACTCTGTTCAGTGTCACTGTCAGCTGTAAGCAACTTGATGCAACTTAACAATATGATGCTAGAAGCTTTGCCACTGGTATTTCAAATACCCTCGGGGATACTCACAGTGGACAAGTTTCTGCAGAGCTTCAAGACTAAAGCAGACTAGGAAGAAAAGGCTGGCAATTTACTTCAGAAAATTAGCCAATGAAAAATGCATAGATCACACAGAATATTGTCTAATAGTGTGTGGGAAGATGAGTCTCCTAGGTCAGAAAAGAACACTCCAAAAAAACAAAACATTGTCATCGGAATGATTCCCACTCATCACAGCACTGTACAGTATTTCTGAAACTGTGTATCTTTACCGGAGCAGACAGCTTCATCTTTCTCCAGCGGAGTGGCTGGTGGGTTTGAACTGTTGACCTTGTAGTTAGCAGACCAGTGCTTATCTTACAGTTCCACCAACGCTCCTTCCTAGGTTGGAAGGCACCCAATATACACAGTAGTCTTAACAATAAACATGAGCATACCAGTGATCATGAGGATGGTGAAAAACCAGCAGCATTTTGTTTTGTTTTATGTGGGGTCGCCATGAGTCAGAGCCCACCTGAAATTAACAGCAACGCTCCTAAGTAAACAAACAACCACTTGTAAGGATAGAGCTCATATTTGTACCCAAGTCTGTCCAGTCATAGTGGCAAACGGTAGCAGGTACAGAGAAAACTGAACAGAGGTGGCTCCCCCCTTAGCTCGAAGCTGGAGAAACCCCTTTACCACTCACATTCCTTATGCCAGCTGTGATGCTGGGAGGGGAGAAAGCGCCGTGGCAACCTTTGGGTGGGACCGGTGGTGAACGTGTTCAGGATATCACCTTACAGGTGGACAGGTGCTGGGGAGAGAAGACTGAAGGGAGAGGAGAGGAGGAGTATGAGACTATACAGCATCAGACCCATGTGGGGGCTGAGGTGGCTCTCATCTGCCATCCCCAAACAGGGAGACAGGGAGAAAGAATTAGAAAAGGGATGAGGACGAAGTTCAACATCTATTTCCTTTTTCTTTTAAGGCTTTTATTGTGAAATGAGTGAAGGTTTACAGGGCAGATCATCAACTGTACATTCAACAAATCATTGCAATGCTCACAAGCCCCTCCATGCACCATCATCTAAGAGTATTTACCTCTAGTACCCATTTTTCTTTGATGTGCACATACCACATTGAAAATATATATTCATTTAAGTGTCCAAAGGGCACGTTTTGTAAGCCAGTCTCCTGCCTGCAGGCACACAGCCATTCTCAGTCCATGGGCCTACAGTCCTCTGCTGCTCTGGCTATCTATGCCATCGCCTCTGCCACCATTCTGTTGTTGCTGCTTTTCTGGCCAGGACCCCTCGCTCCTCTCATGTTCTTCCATCTTGATGGTCCTAGGGTCCTGAGATGATAGATTAGACCCCCCTCCCCACTTTTAGGTGCACCTCTTCTACATTTGTCTATCTCCTTTTGACCTTGATTTTTCTTTAATTTTCACACTAACAATTCAGTAACATTGATTATGTTTGCCATTCAACCATCAGCCCTGTTTCCACATTGTCATTTGTAACAGATTTGCAGTACCCCTTAAGCAGTAACCTCCCATTCTCCCCTTCTTCCTGCCCCTGGTGACCACTAAGGAACGTTGGGCTGTATATATTTGCCTTTCAGATGATTTCCTATAGGCAGGATCAGCCTTTTGCTCTTGAAGTGGATGCCTTGACTCTCCCATGGCTTTTATCTCTGGCATTCCTACAGTTGATAGTATCTAGAAGAGGAGGTGACATTCGGGTATAGCCTCCATTCTCTCTGCAGAGGGGTCTCTTCAGATCAGGGGTGGGGAACATCCAGCCATCCAAATGAAGTCATTTGGTCTGGTCTGCCAAGGCAACTACAGCTCCATTCACCACATTGTTGTTGTTAAGTGCCGTTGAGTCGGTTCCAACCCATAGCGACCCTGAACAGGGTTTCCGAGACTGTAAATCTTTATGGAAGCAGAAAGACTCATCTTTCTCCTGCAGAGCAGCTGGTTGTTTCGAACTGCTGACCTTACAGTTCGCAGCCCGATTCATAACCACTATGCTACCAGAGCTCCTTATTCATCACATTAGGGGTGAGTTAATTAAATGTTTGACCAAATGTAGTAGGCTAATTTTTAAAATTTTTTTTAAAAGTTTTTATTGTGGGGTTTACATGGGAGAACATCAGTTTTACACTCATCCTATCGTATTTCATTTCATTGCAATGATTACAATCCCCTCATCAAATAACCAAAGGGTACATCACACAGGCCCATCCCCGGCCGCCAGCACACAGCTCTTCTCCCTGAGTCCAGTGTCCCCAGCTGCTCCATCTGTCCACGTCATCATCTCTGTCTCTATCCCTAGTGTCACTACGTCTCTGGGTAGGATCCTGCTCTCCGTTCTTCTCACTTGATGATCCCAGGGACCTCCACTCCTGGGCTGCAAAATCAATCACTCCCCTCCTTTTGTCAAAAAACATCTACCTCTGTATTTCCTACCCTCACTGTCAGTCCTTATGGCAATTATTCACATTGTACTACAAGAGTCTTATCCCCATTTCCTTTCACTAGCCTGATCCCAACAGATTGAAAATCATTCAGTGGTGATTCTACCTTCCCAAGCCTCATCTGGAACTAGGCTCCCTCTTGAAAGCTTGTATGCCAGTCACTTCTTGCCTTTATAGCTCCCCCTCCACCCCCTGCAATTTGGGTAGCCAATGTCTAAGTTGCCAATCCCTGTCAACCCTGTGTACTGAGGGGGTGGGAGTGATCCTCGCTGTAAAGATTTTTCCTTTTTTTTTTAGCTGCTACATCCATAAGTATAGGTAAAGTTCATCAAATTGTAGCAGGTTACTCTTTTTTTTACTTCCTTCTTCTTTCTTCTTTTAGTCGGGTTCTGATCAGCAAGCCATCAAAGTCAGGTCAAGTGGGTACTATCTGCAAGTATGGGTGTTCTTGTGCATCTCCCCTCACTTCATATCAGCTGGACTCTTCATTCTCTGCTCTAGTCCTCTGTGACCATGTCACTACCTCTGGGCTCAGGAGTCCCTGGGTCTTGCCGTACTGCTGGCCATCAAGGTCTCCACCTGAGTTCACAGGGATCTATTGAATGTGGTTGGACTTAGCTGGCCACTTCATTGCTGTTTTTTCTCCCTCTTCCCCTTATCGGTGACCAACATGGTCACCAGCCAGATCATATGCCTGCTCATGTATTCTGTTTGAGTCTCAGTCTTGGAAGGGGGTTTGATCTGAGGGGTCCTGACCATTTGCCTTGATGGCTCCCGGGCGAAAAGCTTACTTGTTCTTGTAGTAATCAATCAGACTGCAGTTATTGTTTCGGATTTTTCCTGCCAGTCTTTCTTTCACAAAGTATCTTCTGTTCTTCTAGCCACTCCAGGCTGATCTACTCATCCTTTCCAGTAGAAATTTCTTACCTCAGATGATTCTGGATCGGGTTCTGGATTCCACCCATGGTCTTGTGCAATGTAAGGGCTCCACAGGAAGCCTCTTTCACTGGGCAACTTCTAGTCCCCTTTAAAGTATTCCAATCAGTTATACGCTGAAGAAGGACTTACAAGCGTTCCGTAGTGATGATTCTGGCTATTCCTTTCTCCCCACCTCAAGTGTCTATTTTACAATGGTAGGCAAAGGAGCTCTGGTAGCATAGTGGTTATGAATCGGGCTGCTAACCTCAAGGTGGGCAGTTCGAAACTACCAGCTGTTCTCTGGGAGAAAGATGAGGCTTTCTGCTTCTATAAAGATTTGCAGCCTCAGAAACCCTGTGCAGGATCACTATGAGTCAGAACTGATTCCACATTACTTAACAACGACAATAGGCAAGGGAAACCAAGATTCAAGAGACAGCCAAGCATCTTAACATTATTCCCTTCTTTTACCCTTTTGAACCATGTCTCAATCCCTGTATCCAGAAGTCCTGTTATTCCAAGGTTGCGCATACATCATCATTTACCTCTGTCCCACTTAGCCCATTTGCTAGATCATAAGGTATTCTATTTCCAACCTTCTGAGGAAGCGCCATATTGCTTTCCATAGTGGTTGGACCATTTTGCAATCCCACTAACAATGTAGGAGGGTCCCAGTCTCTCATCATCCCTGCCAGTATTTATTGTCCTCTACTTTTTGGATCTTTGCTGTTATTGCTGGTGTGAGATGATATCTCATTGTTGTTTTGATTTGCATCTCACTAATAGCTAGTGAACATGAACATTTCTTCATATGTTTGTTGGCTGCCTGGATCTCTTCCTTGGTGAAGTGTCTGTTCACGTCCTGTTCTCATTTTTAAATTGGGTTATTTGTCTTTTTCTTGTGGAGGTGTTGTAGTTTCCTATATATTTTAGAAATGAGTCCCTTGTCTAATGTGTCATTGCAAAAGATTTTTTCCCATTGTGTGGGTTCCCTTTTTCCTTTTTTAATGCACATAAGTTTTTAATTTTTAGTATGTTCCACTCACCTATTTTGTCTACTTTTGTTTGAATACTTTTCAAAATGTTTGGTAGTCTATGTATTCTCTCACATTTGTCCCTATTTTTTCATTGATGATGTTCATAATTTTGGGATTCACATTTAGGTCTTTAATCCATGCTGAGTTGGCTTTTGTATAGGAGGTGAGGTAAAGGTCTTGTTTCAATCTTTTACATATCTCTTTCCAATTCTACCAGACTGTCTCCTTCCCATATAACATACCTAGGTACTTTGTCGAAAATCAGTTGGCTGTATGTGGATGGGTTAATTTCTGGATTCTCGATTCTGTTCCATTCTATCTTTCATTGTACCAGTACCAGGCTGTTTTGACCACTGTAGCCATGTAGTAGATTTTGAAATCAGGGAGTGACAGATTTCCAACCTTGTTCTTCTTCTTGAGCAGTGCTTTGCTTATCCTGGGTCTCCTTCCTTTCCATATAAAGTTTGTAATTGTCTTTTCCATCTCTTTGAAGAATGTCACTGGAATCTGGACTGAGATTGCATTATATGTGTAAATTGCTTTGGGTAGTATTGACATTTTCACGATGTTGAGTCTTCCTATCCAGG
>NW_006408589.1:6656963-6657562 GCF_000296735.1 Chrysochloris asiatica
GGATTTTGTTGAGAATTTTTGCATCTATGTTCATGAGGGATATTGGTCTATAATTTTCTTTCTTAGTGATGTCCTTCCTTGGTTTTGGTATGAGAGTTATGCTTGCTTCATAAAATGTATTAGGAAGTTTTCTGCCTCTTCTATATTCTGGAATAATTTGAGTTAAATTAGTGACAGCTCTTCCCTGAATATTTGGTAGAACTCACCAGTGAAGCCATACGGGCCTGGACTTCTTTTGGTGGTGAGTTTTTCGATGACCTGATCAATTTCTTTTTTCACTCTGTGTAAGTTTTGGTAGGTCATGTTTTTCTAAAAATGCATCCATCTTTTCCAAGTTTTTGAATTTGTTGGAGTACAACTCTTCATAATATTCTGTTATTATCCTTTTGATATCACTTGGTTCTGTTGTGACATTGCTCATGTGGTTTCTAATGCATGTTATTTGTGTCTTCTACCTCTTTTCTTTTGCTAGTTTTGCCAATGGTTTGTCAATTTTATTAATCATTTCAAAGAAACAGCTTCTTGTTCTGTTGATTCTTTCTATAGTTTTTCTGTTTTCCATCTCATTTATTTCTGCTTTTATCTTTATTATTTATTTT
>NW_006408589.1:6659932-6681351 GCF_000296735.1 Chrysochloris asiatica
TCCAGCTCAGTTGTCTTAGTTACTCTTTTCTGTTTTTGGACATGTTTTGAGATCTTTTGTTGTGTTTTGTTTGTCATTTCCAGTAATTTTGTGGGTTTTTAGCACTTAAATGACTGTTTGTTGCTGTGTTATTAAGCTCACTGAGTGTCTCCTGGTGGATATGATCAGGAGATAGGCTTCCCTTTTCACATGTAATGCTTAGCAGCTGTTATTGGTTCTTGTCTCAATGGTGGAATATTGTGGGGTATGCATGTAGCTTGGCTACATGGCCATGATTGCTGTCTCTTCTTGGGTAACTCAGGGAGAAAAAGCTTCCACCTCCAGGAAAAATGTGTGATTAAAAGGACCAAAAGCGAAACAATATAAAAGCAGAGACAAAAACGACCACTTTGAAACAAAAATAAAACTGTGGCTGACTGTCCAGTCACCTTGCTACACAAGCAGTGTGTGTGCACCATAGAAATCTCCAGCAGCGGGTGGGGGTGTCTGCTTGATCAGACCTTTCCTCTTGTTACCACCGTCGAGGTGCCCAGATAGATATTGAGAAGTTAGTGGGAGAAAGATTGTCTATTATTTTTATCTCTGAAGGTCAGGTAGGTATCTGCATGTGCACAGCATAATTCTCTAGATAATTACATCTTTTTATGTTGGCGTTTTACAGATTGTTCATGTTGTTTGTTTATCAGGCCTGATGGGCCTGCTTTTTCCTTGTTAGAAAGACTGGAGTAAAGGGTCCCGCACAAGTAAATTTTAGGGCTGTGACTCCCAGGCTGACATCATAATCAACCACCAATCTCTTTCTCTTTGTACCGTGGGAAAACTGTGGGCTCAGCACTTTTTTGGGGGGGTGCGCACCCACCTGCCTGAAGGTGTCCAGGCTGGGCAAAGAAGGCTCACAGGGAAGAGGAGGAAAAAATGTGTAGAATCCCCCCACACCTCCTTTTGCAAATGTCACTGCTGCTTTTAGCGCTGGTTCCCTTTTTTTTTGGCTGTAGCCATTTCTGGCTGTAGCTCTGCCCTCTGAACTCCACCTGGATGGGTGGCCGCAGAGGGAGTCCAGTCTCAAGTGGTTCTTAAATTGCAGTATTTTCCTTTATATGTGATTTTTCTGCTTGCGTATGTGGGAAACTGACAATCTGCACTTTATGCTAGATCCAGAGCTCTGGTGTTGTTCTGTGAATGAAGCTTCTCTGGGTTTTCAATCCCTCCCCCACAGAGTCTTTCCTACCTGGCTCTGTCTCTGCCACCGCCCAAACTGGAAACCCGTAGGCTAATTTTAAGTTGATAATTTTGTATGGCCTGCGAATGATGTTATAAATTTTGGCAGAAAAAATATTCCCCACCCCTGCTTTAGATGAATAGTGTTTGAGGACCTGCTTGTTGTGTACTGGACCCTGGCCAGTGACTCCTCCACTGGCATCCTCCAGGGATGTTCAGTGCTGGTCCTTTAGATGGTAAGATGAGAGCACTACAGCCTCATGGATTTATAACCTCCAGTGTTCACTCAGGGACTCTTGCAGTGGGATTGTAGGATCAGCACTGGACTGGGAACCACAAGGTCAGCAGCTCACACCCACCAGCTGCTCCTTGGAAAGTCTTTACAGGGTCAGTATGAGTCGGAGTTGACAGCACTTAACAACAGCAACTCAGCTCTGTGCCCAACCAACTCAGTGACTGGGGACAAGGGTCTTAATTTCCCCCAAAGGTTTTCAATGCTGTAGTCTTTATAGAGGCAGCCTGCCACATCTTTTTTCCCAAGGAGTGGTTGGTGAGTTCCAAACACTGACCTCTTTTTTTTTTTTTCCCTTAAATGATTTATTGTGAATTATGTGATCGTTTACATGGGAGAGCATTAGTTTTACATTCATTCTATCGTATATCGTCTCATTGCCATGGTTACAATCCCCTCCATGCAATCCTTCCCCCGTGCCCCCCAGGTCTTCAGCACACAGTCGCTCTCCCTCTTTGGGTCTAGAGTCCAAACACTGACCTCTTGGTTAACAACTGAGTATTTAACTGTATTACCAGGGTTCCTTGGGACTGAACCCCACCATTGGCAAAAATGGTACCTTATGAAGCTGAACTGAAACAATGAAGCAACAAAGAGACAGGTTCTGGAATATGGATTTGAATACTAGTTTACTTACTAAGCTGGGCAACATTGGGTAAATCATATAATCTATGTGAGCCTCAGTTTCCTGATCTATAAAGTGGGCACAAATAGTATTTACCTCTTTGGAGACAATATGAGGAATGACTGAGATAAAACACACAAACTTCGTGAGAGCAGAGGTTTCTCATAATTTAATTTTCGTCTCTACTGTTGTATCTGGGACAAAAGAGCACTAAATAGACAGGAGATTGTTCCTATGATGCACAGTGGGCTGTGGTCCAGATGGGGAAGACCAGAATGATTCATACACTTAGTCAAACTCTGCTTCCTGGGGTTGGGTAAGGTTCAATTCTGTAAGAGGAGCTGCCAGGTGAAGGCTAGGGAATGATACTGACATTGTTAAGCAGTTTCATCATTTCACTGCATCCTTGCCCACACCCCATAAGTTAGTCAGACTACCCCCATTTTACAGAGGAGAAAGTTGAGGCTCAGAGAGGGACAATGACTGAACTCATACTATTAGAGAATGGCACAGTTTGGCTCCAAAGTTAAATCTCTACTGAGCCCAAACGCTTGTTTGTAAATAGGGTGATGTATGGTGGAAACAGCTGAGGGAGAGATGGAGGGCCAGTCACTGGGCAGAGAGCTGATCCTGGTGGGAGTTGGGGAAAAAGGGGGCAGCAGCAGTGAGCCACAAGACCTGTGGCCCCCTTACTTTTGGTTGGTACTGTGCCTGGCTGCTCCTTGCTCCTCCTAATTCTTTAGCAAGTGGCTTGATTGGACCTACTCCTGGTGGAGATTGCCTGTGAGCCAGAGAGGCCCTGAGGGACTCTTTAATTTCCACTGGCAGAGGAGAGAGTGCAGACACAGCCCTGCCCCTGCCAGCACCGGCCTCCAGAGGCGAATTAAACACCACTGGCCTTGTGAGGGCAGTGCCCATGTTGCACTAAAACCCCCCTAATAAATGGCCCCTTTCCTTGTGTACACACAAACAGTAAGTATTGGGGCAGCAGGGCTGTTCCCCAAAACCAAGAGAGAGAAGAGGAGCTGTTCCTTGGAATCCTGCCTTAAAGGGGCTTTGTTGGGCTAGGGATGACCTTTTCAGAGGGTGGGTAAGGGTGTGGAGTTCTGGCTTGTGCCCTGTGCTGGGACTGCCCAGGGAGGTGGACGGGACCCAGCCTCTGGGAGACCTGAGAGGCAAGGGCAGTCAACCTCATGTTATGTCTTTATTACTATTTTTTCTTTCCTGTAAGTGGGAAAGGAAAGAAATGCTATTGGAAAAACTACCATTAAAAACTTTCACATGCATATGAGATTATTGAAAATACCATGGCTTGGGTCAGGTGCACCTTAGTCCTCAAACTGATATCTTTGCTCTTCACCACTTTAAAGAGGTCTTGTGCAGCAGATATGCCCAATGCAATATGTCGTTTAATTTCTTGACTGCTGCTTCCATGAGTGCTGATGGTTGATCTGAGCAAAATGAAGTCGTGGACAACTTCAAACTTTTCTTCATTTATATAGATATTGTTTATTGGTAAAGTGGTGAGGATTTGTTTTCTTTACATTGAGATGCAACCCATACCAAAGGCTGTAGTCTTTGATCTTCATCAGTAAATATTTGCATCTTCTTTGCCTTCAGCAAGCAAGGTTGCATCATCTGCATACCACAGATTGTTAATGAGTCTTCCTTCAATCCTGATGCCGTGTTTTTCTTCAGATAATCCAACTTCTCAGATTATTTGCTTAGCATACAGGTTGAATAAGTATGGTGAAAGAATACAATCCTGTCTCACACATTTCCTAATTGGAAACCATTTGGTGTTCCCTTGTTCTGTTTGAACCACTGCCTCTTTGTCTATGCACGAGACCCAAGCCATGGTGTTTTCAATAATTTCATATGAAAGTTGGACAGTGAATAAGGAAGATGGTAGAAGGACTGATGCATTTGAGTTATGGTGTGGAGGAGAATATTAAAAGTACTATGGACTGCCAAAAGAACAAACCAATCTGTGTTGGAAGAAGTACAGCCAGAATGCTCTTTAGAAGCTACGATGGCCAGACTTTGTCTCTCATACTTCAGACATATTGTCAGAGGGACCTGTCCCTGGAGAAGGACATCATATTTGGTAAAGTGGAGCATCAGTGTAAAAGAGGAAGACCCCAACAAGATGGATTGGTACTGTGGCAGCAGCAGTGGGCTCAAATGTAGTAACAATTAAGAGGTTAGTGCAGGACTGCGCAGTGTTTCATTCTGTTGTGCATAGTGTCGATATGAGTTGGTACTGACTCGATGGCACCTAACAGCAACAATAAATGCATTAAAATGCAGTATCTTAATTGTTATCATGACTATAGCGACTGTCACAATAGTAAAGGTAGAAGTTTTGTAACAAAAACAGGGGAGTGGTTAATCTTACAGTCCAGAAACAAAGGACCCTAGGATCATCAAGGGAGAAGAGCACAAGTGGAATGTGAGACCTTATCCAGAGAAGCAGCAACACCAGAGATGGAGGCAGAGACAGGGACATGGAGAGAGGGAGCAGCCGAGGACTGTAGATTCATAGGAAGAGAGGGACTGAGAGCTGGCGGCCAGGTGGCTGACTTGCAGAATGTGCCCTTTAGTGATGTAAATTATTATATATGCCTGAGTGTTTAAAAAAAAAAAAAAAAAGCATTATCTTCATTGCTACACTTTTTACAATAGCTAAAATGTGGAAACAACCAAAACGTCTGTCAGTGGATGCATTGATAAAATGCAGACTATACACATAGTGCAATATTACTTAGTTATAAAGAGAAATAAAAGCTTCCTGATAAATGGAGAAAAGATTAAAGATGCCAAGGATTTCATTTTGTTTGCATCCACAATAAATCAAAGTACTTGAGTAAATCTGCTCCAAAAGACTTCTTTAAAGTGTTAAGAACAAAGAGAACTACGGTGTGCCTGACCAAAGCCATGGTATTTTCAATCACCTTATATACATGTGAAAGTTGGACAATGAATAAGGAAGACCTGAGAAGAATTATTGCATTTAAATTTGTGGTCTTGGTGGAATATATTCAAAGTACCATGGACTGCCAGAAAAACAAACAAATCTGTCTTGAAAGATGTAAAACAAGAATGCTCTTTAGAAGCAAGGATGGTGAGACTTTGTCTCATGTACTTTGGACATTTTATCAGAAGGGACCAGTCCCTGGAGGAGGACATCATGCTTGGTAAAGTAGAGGGTCAGAGAAAAAGAGGAAGATCTTCAATGCCATGGATCGACACAGTAGCAACTACAATGGGCTCAAATATGACAACATTTGTGAGGATGTCGCAGGACCAGGCAGTGTTTTGTTCTATTGTACATAGAGTTGCTATGAATCAGAATGGATTTGATGGCACCTAACAACAACACGTGTGGCACTGTGGGTTAATGCGCCAGACTGCAAAGTCATTTGAACTGCAAGGTCGGTGGTTCAAGCTCACCAGCTACTCCTCGGAACCCTATACAGGGCCGCTATGGGTCGGAATCGACTCGATGGCACTTAACAACAACAACATAAAGAGAAATGAAGTCTTGATGCCTGTCATGAGATTGATGAAACTAGAAAACATTTTGTTTTTTGTCGATGCTTAATGCCGTTGAGTTGGTTCTGACCCACAGCGACCCTGTAGAGTGTTTCCAAGGAGCAGCTGTTAACTTACAGTGCCGCACCAGGACATTATGCTGAGTTTCAAAAGGAAAAAATACTATACGATCACTTGTATAAAATTAACAAATATATAGAAATCAAAGATTATTAGTGGTTACCAGGGGCAGGTGGGAAGAAGAAAGGGGGGAGTTCTTACTTAGGGGGGCATTGAGTTTCTACTAATAGTGGTGGAATGATTTGGAAAAGATATTAATAATGCACAACATGAAGAATGTAATCAATGTCACTGAGTTATACATGTAGAAATAGTTGAACTGGCATATACATTGCTGTGTACATTTTCACCACAATAAATAAAGTTTTAAAAAATGCATATCAAACTTATCCACAAATATTCCTAGCAGCTTTAGTCATACGCAGCCCAAATCTGGAGATGATGCACATTGTTCTGAATGTTTATATGAGCTTTGGTACATCTATAGTATGGAACACTGTTGGTGTTGTCAGGTGCTGTTGAGTTGGTTTTGACTCACAGCAACTTATGTACAATAAAATGAAACACTGCCCTGGCTTGCACCAACCTCACAATCATTGTTAGTCTTGAACCCATTGTTGCAATGGAATACTACTCACAATAAAAAGGAATGAATGATTCCTACTCATTGTAGGTTGGATGGATCTCTAGGAAGTTAAGTCTCTGAGGAAAGGTCACCCCAAGGGTCCCATATTGGATGTTTCCATTGATATATAAATTCTTGAAATGACATTATAGCAACTGAGAAGAGCTGGTGATCATCAAGGTTCAGGTGGTAGGGGAAGATAAGCAAGGAGGGAGGCAAATGTGGCTATGAAAAGACAGCAGAAAGAACCTTGTGGTGATGGGATCTTGACTATATCCTATATTTAGTTGCCGTTCAGTTGACTCCAGCTTATGACACAGTAGAACTATGTCCATAGGTTTTTTTTTTTTAAGAGTCAAGATCTTTTATTTCCTGATTTTAAAAACTGTCACCATTATAGACCTCCTAGGTCTCCTTGTACCCCTTGGTTCCAACAGTTTTTGGCAGTAGCTCCCCACAGCCACTTTTCCTCTCTCTGGCTCTTTTTGTGCTCACCCATCATCCTGAGTTGGGCAGATTTGTTCCTCTAACCTGTGGGAGCAGGTTTGACTCTTCTAGCAGGTGATTAGTTCTTCATCTGCCAGTGTTCAAAGCCTAGCCCACCACTCACTACTTCTACTTGCTTTTGATTTTTGAGGTCTTGGCATCCAGTGTGCTCTGGGCATTAGTGAGATGCTTTATAGAATCAAGTATAATGAGTCCAGGCACCACCAGCCACAGGGCATTCATGAAGACGAAGTAAAACCAGAAGTAGAGTGGGTGACCCAGCTCTCCATGCTGGAACCCATCCCGGAGCTCTGACAGGAAATAGAGTACATCCCCGTACATCTGGCCCACAGAGATCACAAGCTGTAGGACAAAGTGGAAAGGTTGCTGGCGGAGAAATGCAATCACCACTCATAGGCTGAGTGGTCCCCACATCCAAGCCGTGATGGTTTCCAAGCATATTATGAAGTTGTCACCCAGAATGTATCGGCTGTCACTTTTGGAATACTCTTTCCATAGTTGGGATAAGAAGGCTTGGTCTGCAAGGAGGTCCTTATGGTACAGGGCAAACCACCCCTCAATCACCAAGTGAATGAACCCGCACACTGCAAACCAGCACAAGGTCAGTCATCTCCAAGTCCCCAGTGGGACAACAGCAGCTCGACCTGATAACAGCCATGTGGTCATGACTAAGACCCCGGATGCAGAGAACAGGCCAGCCAGGAGATGCCAGGTGGGATGGTCATTAGGCACAAAGTTGTCCAGCTGTAGGTGCCTAGGCCAGTAAGGGTGCAAGGGGCTGATGGTGGTCATATCTTTTGTGGTCTGATGGCTAGCGGCACGGTTGCAGAGACCTTTCCCTCGACTCCTGGATCTACGTAATGTTAGCTTTCAGGCTCCAGAACGACCCTCTCCATAGTTTTTTTAAAAATAAAGTTTTAATTGTGAGTTAAGTGAAAGTTTACAGGGCTGATCATCAGTTTTACATTCAACAAATCATATACTTTGTTTTATTACAATGATTATAATCCCCTCTATGTACCATCAGTTAACAGTATTTCTCTCTATTCACTTTAGCTCTTTTTCTTTCTTTTTTTTAATCACTCAAGCATATATAATAATTTATACCACCAAAGGGCACATTCTGAAAGTCTGCCTCCTGGCCTCCAGCTCTCAGTCCCTGTCTTCCCATGAATCTGGAATCCTCAGCTGCTCACTCTCTCCATGTCGCCATCTCTGCCTCCATCTCTGGTATTGCTGCTTCTCTGGACAAGTTCTCACATTCCACTTTTTCTCTTCTCCCTTGATGGTCCTAGGTTCCTCTGCTTCTGGTCTGTATGATTAATTTCTCTCCACCCATAGGGTTTTCTTGGCTGTGCTGAGTCAGAACTGACCTGACAGCACTTAACAACAGCAGTCATTATGGAAACAGATCTCCAAGTCTTTCTCCCACAAAGCTGCTGTGTGGGTTTGAATCGTCAACATTTTGATTTAATAGCTGAAGACTTAACCACTGTGCCACCAGATGTAGAAGGTAGGATTTACAACACATATTTTTTGAAGGGAACACAATTCAATCCATAGCACCACTTTTTCTTGCTTTTTTATAAAAATCGTGGCAAATATATACATAAGACATTTGCCAGTTTAACATTTTTTATATACACAATTCAGTGACACTGATTACATTAATCACCTACAGACATCACCAGTATGCTTTGCCAAATTTCCCATCACCAGAAGCAGATATTCAATGCTTCCTAAGAGATCACTTCCCCTTTCTACCTCCCTCCTGCCCTGGTTATTATTCTTAAGTGCTGTGGAGTAGGTTCTGACTATAGCGACCCTGTATAGAGTTTCTGAGGCTTTCTGTCTTTGTGGGAGCAGAGAGCTTCATTTATATCCTGGTGGTGGTGGTGGTGGTGGTGGTTATGGGCCGTGGAGTCGGTTCCAACTCATAGCGACCCTGTACAAGGTTTCTGAGGCTGCAAATCTTTACAGGAGCAGAAAGCCTCATCTTTCTCCCGTGGAACAGCTGGTAGTTTTGAACTGCTGACCTTGCGGTTCTCAGCCTGAATCATAACCACTATGCTACCAGAGCCTGGCCACTAATAAATCTTGGTCTCTATGAATTTGCCTATTCTGGACATATCATATAAATAAGACAGCACCCCACCCCTGTATATGGCACTATTGGTTAAGCACTGGACTGTTGCAAGGTTGATGGTTCAAACCTACTTGCCACTCCTTGGAAACCCTATACAGGGTTGCTATGGGTCAGAACTGACTCACTGGCACTTGACAACAACAACAGTTTCTTTAAACTACCTACCTAATTTGTTTTCAGACCTGCCTTTTACCCTGAGAAGGATTGGATAGTAGGAATAAATCATATGGGCATTCTTTTTCTGGATTAAATGTTTTTCACACAAAGGATGCGTCCTCTCCCCTTCCTCTTTCTTCGTCTCCTGGATCATCTTGGAGGCAAAGAATTTAAGACTCTTTTTGGGGCGGGCTTCAATGTTCAAACCAAGGAGCCCTTGCCATTTGCCATCATAGGAAGGAAGGAGCTGAGCTGAAATGGAAATAATCAATGGGGTTGGCTGTCTAGACAGGACCCGGTCCCATGCATAGGGAGGAGAGCAGACAGAAGAGAGCTTTGGCCAAAGCTGAAACTCAAACCTTCACTGCCCATCCTCCTGGGCCATCCTCAGACCAGGTTTGGCTGCTTGGGTCATGGCCAAAGTGGCCTGGGGCTGTTTCTCACTCCAGTTTCAAAGGATTTGTGTTTTCACCAAAGCAAAAGCCTAGGTTGTTTTCACACAGATTGATGGAATGAAAGAAGCAAGTAATAGATGTGTCACTCTCTTTCATGCTTTTTTTTTTTTTGGGGGCGGGGGGGACAGTGAGATAATTAATATTTTAGTTATAAATATTTGGCCTGAAATGATTTTTAAAAAAAGAGAGACATCTACTAATTGAAAACATCATTTAAATCCAGGGAAACAGGCTTGTGGTTTCAAGAGAGTATTTCTTGTGGAAAAAAGGAAAAGTGCCCAGATAAGTTCCCTCCAAATCCAGCAGTCCTTTGCTTTTTAGCCCTTAATTGCTTAGAAGGTGATGAGAAAGATTAACTGGTAAAGACCAATTCACATCCTCCCAGGTGACACTTTAAGCCCCTCCCCCCCTTTTTTGTTTAATGCTGCAGAGAGGGCAAATGCATACTTCAATTTGATGCTGCTCCCTTATAAGATTATCAGATGGGCCATTCCTGACTGGGTTCCCACACCTTGTTGGCTTCAGCTGTTAATCCTGTGAAGAAAACCCTGGACTGCCCTTTTTTCTTCATAAGAGTGCAACAGAACTGGCAAGTTTTTCTTCACCATTTCAGTGGCATTTTCTTTCTTTCTTTCTTTGGTGTTTTATCTGATTGTGAAGAGTCTGAAATTTCCCCAAACCAGTTGCTGTGGAGTCAATTTCAACTCATGTGTCTCAGAGAACTGTCCTCAGCATGGTTTTCTATGGCTGTGAACTTTTGGAATGGTATCACCAGAACTTTCTTCTGAGCCTCCTCTGGGTGGACTTCAACTGTCGACCTTTCTGTTAGTTGTCGTTATGTGCCTGGAATCGGTTCCGACACATAGTGACACTGTACAGGGTTTCCAAGGCTGTAAATCTTTATGGGAGCAGAAAGCCTCATATTTCTCCCATGGAACAGCTCGTAGTTTTGAACTGCTGACCATGAGATTAGCAGCCTGATTCGTAACCACTATGCTACCAGAGCTCCTTTTCTGTTAGTTGTTGTTGTTGTTGTTATGTGCTGTCGAGTCGGTTCCGACCCATAGCGACCCTGTACAGGGTTTCCGAGGGTGTAAATCTTTACGGGAGTAGAATGCCTCATCTTTCTCCCGCGGAGCAGCTGGTAGTTTCGAACCGCTGACCTTATGGTTCGCAGCCCGATTCGTAACCACTACGCTACCAGTACTCCTTTTTAGTGCATTAACCATCCGTACCACCGAGGGACTCTTTTCTACTATGTGTCAGGTGAAATATCTAACTCACATGAGGTTGTTTTCTTTCTTTAAACCTCCTGTGATGGCTGAGAAGCCCTGGTGGGGTGCTGTGGGTTACATATTGGACTGCTAACTGCAGCGTCAGTAGTTCAAACCAACCAGCCACTCTGTGGGCAAAAGATGAGGCTCTCTGCTCCTGTAGCTTTACAGTTTCAGAAACCCTACAGAACAATTTGACACCATCCTATAGGTCATTGTGAGTTGGAATCAACTCAATGGCAGTGTTTTTTGTTGTTGTTATTTTGTTGCTTGGTCTTAAGGGTTGAGTCAATGGGGGCTCAGAGAGAACTGATATGACCAAGGTTGCTCAGCTAGAAAGTAGCAGAGTTGCACTGGAATGTCAGTTTGTTTATCTGTAAAACTCTTCCCATCTGTAGCAAATCAAGCTAATAGCCATAAAAATACCCAGAAGTCACAGAGCACTTTTCTCTGAAAGAACTCATGACATCTCTGCATTAAGTCTTAGGGACCTGTTCAGCAGGTTTACTTGAAGTAAAACAGACGTGGTTGTTGTTAGGGGAGGGATTCTGAGTTTCACATTGATTACTAGTTGCTATTGAGTCTGCTCTGATGGAAGGCAAACTTCAGTATTGAAATGTAGCCTAGTCCGGCAGCATCTCCACCATTTTTTATATGGTTGAGCCCATTGATACAGCGATTATGTCCCTCCATCTCATTGAAAATTTTCCTTGTTTTTATTGACCCTCTCTATTTTGCCATCCATTATGTTCTTTTCTAGAGATTGATCTTTCAGGAAGTGACCTGGAGTCTCTCCATCCTCATTTCTAAAGAGCATTATGGCTGTATTTCTTTTAAGACTGATTTGTTCATTCTTCTGGCAGTGAGTGCATGGTATAGTCAATTCACACACATCCATCCTTCTTCTGTCTTCCATTTTCATTGTCCATGCATATGAGGCAATTGAAAATATAATGGTTAATCAGAACTTGACTAGAAGAAGAAAGAAGAGGGAAAAAAGAGTAATTCATTACAATTTGATAAACTTGACCTATACTTCTGGATGTAGTAGCTCAAAAGAGGGAACAAATCTTTACAGCGAGGATCATTTCCACCCCCTTGGTACACAGGGTTGACAGGGATGGGCAACATAGATATTGGCTACCCAAAATGGTGGTGGTGGTGGTGGTGGGGCTACAAAGGCAAGAAGTGACTGGCTGACAAACTTTCAAGAGAGAGCCTAGTTTCAGAGTGTGTGGTGGAAGGTAGAATCTCCACTGAGTGGTTTCCAACCTGTCTGGACGGGGCTGATGAAAGGAAATGGGGCTAAGACTTTTGTGGTACAATAGTGAATAATTGCTATCAGGACTGACTGTGAGGGTTGGAAATGTAAAGGTAGATGTTTTGTAACAAAAGGAGGGGAGTGGTTGATTTTGTAGTCCAGGAGCAGAAGACCCTGGGACCATCAAAGGAGAGGAGGAGAGTGCAGGACCCTACCCAGATACGCACTGATGCCAGAGATGGAGGCAGAGATGATGATGTGGAGAGATGGAGCAGCTGGGGACTCTGGATTCAGGGAGGGAGAGGGGCTGTGTGCTGACAGCTTGGTTGTTTGATGATGCATGGAGGGGATTGTAATCATTGTAATGAAATGAAAATACGACAGGTTGAATGTAAAGCTAATCTTCTTCCATATAAACTATCACATAATTCACAATAAAAACTTAAAACAAAAAAGAAAAGAAAAAAGATGATGGCTAATGGATCTTATTTGTCATTTACTGCTGTCTAACAAACGATCCCCCAAAGTAGTTTTTTTTTGACACATTTATTAGCTCACAGCTTCTAACAGTGTCTTGAAACACCAACATTTGTTATGTGACAGGAATCTGAGTGTGGCTTAGTTGGGTCTGCTACTCAAGGGTCTCTCAAGGTATCAGTAGTCATCTCAAAGCTCAACCAAGGAAGGATTTGCTTCCAAGCTCATCTACTTATTTGTTGGCAGCCTTGTTGGCTGAGGGCTAGAGACTGCCCATGGTCTCTTGTGTGTGGTTCTCTCTAACATGACTGTTTGTTTCATTAAAACATGCAACACAAGAAGGTAATAAGAATATGTTACAAAGATGGAAGTTGCCGTTTTGTAACCTATTGTTGCAAGTGATATTCTATTACTTTGCTGTATCTTAATCATTAGAAGGGGACCGTGGTGACTCCATATGATAAGCACCATTCTGCAAACCACAAGGTTGGCAATTTGAGCCCACCAACTGCTCCTTAGGAGAAAGATGAGACTGTCTGCTCCTGTGACTATTTAAAGCCTCAAGAACCCTCTACAGGGTCACTATGAGTCAGAACCGACTCCATGGCACTTAACAATCAGTAGAAGCAAGTCAGCAGGTGTAGCCCACCCTCAAGGGATTGAGATCGTATGAGGACAAGATCACTAGGAGTGAGTTGAGTCCCTGGCAGGCACCAAGAGTTAATGTGCCTGGCTGGTAGGGGAAAGGTTGGAGGTATAAGACCACCTGTGGTAGCATCATCAGAAAGGCCTGGCATCTACTGAAAAAGCAGCCACGGGGGCACAGCCCTATGATGATTGACACACATAGAGTTACCATGAGCTGCAGCCAATTCAATGGCAACTGGTTTACCATATAACCATTAGGGAACTGGGATCACTGAGGACTACATAAGAGGTTGTCTATTAGACATAATAAAATGGGAGATTATGGGAGTCATAATAATAATGAGGCTAGTGACAATAGCCAACATTTATTGGTCTTCTCAATGTGTTAGGCACTGGGCAAACTCCCTCAGATGTGTGGTTTCTTTCGATCTTCACATGGCTCTCTGAACCAGGAAGCTTTCTAAATTTCCTTGAGATTCTGTGGCCAAGACATTAGGACTAGACCCTAGAAAACCCTCCCTCTACAAGATGCTGACCTGTATTGATGAGATTCTATCCATGAGACAAAAGTTGGAAAGATGAAATCCAACATACTCTGCATCAGAAAATTGCAAAAGAACACAACCAGAAGCCTGTCAGATTGAAAGAGAGAAAGAAAAAAAAGTTGGTGAGAGTATGGGGAATTCTCATGCACTGCTAAGAGACTATAAATTTGTACAGCCACTTTGGAGGGAAATTTGGCAGGATCTATTAAAATTTTAAAAGGACATAAAAATAAAAAATGTGCATAGCCTATGACCCAGCAATTACACTTTGTAGTATCGACCCTAGAGAAATAACTTGCACATGGGCATGAAGAGCCATTAAAAAGAATTTTCATTGCAATATTGTTTCTTAGAGTAAATAGTAAAATTGGAAATAGTCTGAATGCTCATAAATAAACAGAATAGCTAAGTGAATTATGGAGCATCCATACTGCCGGGCAGCAGGTAAAGACAATGAGGTAGATCTCTAAGTTATTCTTAGTTGTCGTTGAATTGGCCACTAACTCATGTGGCCCCCTGCACAATAGGATATAATGTTGCTGGTCCTTCAGAAGTAGCTTGCCAGGGTTTTCCTCCTAGTCTCCCTTGGTTGGGCAGCTCTGATGTTCAGCACCATAGCAATATGTAGACCTCCACTGATAGACAGGCAGAGGCTGTGCACGAGGTCTCCTGGTCTCCTACATGAAAGACAAGCATTCTCCCAGGGAATCAAAATCTGTAAGTTTGATCTAGAAATACTTCCTAAACATTGTTGAATGAAAAAAATCAGTGGTAGAATGAAACCCTTAGAATGTGTGGTGCAGTGAATTATTTGATATGGCTCTTCTAGCTATAGTCCTTGTAACTCCCACTAAATGACTGGGTGGGACCATACAAATAGGATGCGTATGGGAGTCTAACATGGGATTGGTCAATTTTACCATGTTGCTGGGTTTAAAATGAGCCATCTCAGAAATGGAAAAGGGGGATTTCAATTCTTGCAAGAACCAAGATCCAGGCATAACACGGACCTGCTCCAACACAGACGTTGATAAGAGCCATAAAGTCAGTTTTGACTCGTAGTGACCCTGTACAGACTTTTCAAAGAACAACAGCTGGTGGGTTTGAGCCACCAATTGTGTGATTAGCAGTCCAGTGCTGCTGATCCTTCAGTGCCAACAAAGATATATAAAAGGCAAAACGAAACAGATGCAGATGAAAATCTGGAACCCGAACTTCAGAGGAAAGGTTAGAGAAGAGGACTGAGTCTTTGCTGGGAGGAGAAGCTGAGCAGGGACAGCAAGAAAGGGAAACTGACTGGTGAATGGGTGGCACAAACACCTGGAGCTTTTGTGAGTAGATTTGGTGATAAAAGGTGGCCCGACAGAGCAGATTCACACAGGTGACAGGAGAGGTATGATTCCTTCTCCTCCCCCATGCTACCCTGGTGACCACTTCCAGCATAGACCCTACACTCCGTGAGTTCAGAGTCTTATGAGCTGGTGTGAGGCAGGGACTGGCTTCTCTACTTTGGTGCCTTGATTTGGTTGGGGTTGGCTCCAGATCTACAGAACCCACAGAACCACCAGAACAGCATTAATCTAGCAGAAACCCTCATAACCAGCCACCCTGTGTTCCTAACACACTGAAACCAGCTCCACCAAGGACCTTCACAAACTACTTCCAGATTCAGTGCCCTGATCACAGATAACACCTGGGCCCATGTAACTCCATCTAGGGTCAGAAACTCCGCTGTCACATCCCTCCTACACTCTACTTGTGAGCTCCTTGGTTGGCAGGAGGCCTCAAAGTGTTTTCCTCCCCAGGTCCAATAGCTGCATTGGTTGATTTTGTTTTCCTTTTCTTATTGTTGTTTGTTTATTCTTTCATCTCCTTACTCTCTTTCTATTATTTTGATTTTATGCTTTCTATATTCACTTTTGCTTTTCTTTTTTTCCTTTCTGTTTCTCATTTCTCCTCTTCTTTCCCCCCGCTTTTGATCTTTCTTTACACTTTATATACTCTTTTCATCATTCTTATCCCTGGTTTTTCTAAATTTTTTTTCCCTTCCTTTTATTTTTCTCTTCTTTAGCTTCATTTTCCTGCTCCTATTTTCTCTTTTAAGTTATATTATTTTTTTCTGGTTGGTGCCTGTTTTTATTTCTTTTTTTTCCCCTCTCCTACTTTCTCTTTTTATTGTTGGGTGCTTGTTTGTTTATTCTGTTTATTTCTCTCTCTCTCTCTCTGTGTAGGGGTTTTCTCCTCTTTTCCATTCAACAGGAGACATTACCCATGCCCAAACAACCCAGTCACAAACATACCAACTGAAGTTCCATCCACTGGGTAGGATCCAGTGTCAGCTCCTATACCATCTGATCAATGATAGGCAATACTCAACACCAGCCACACCTACACTAAACTGACATGCATGAGCGGTGAGCAGAAAGTAGTGTGCGCTCTTTCATTCTATAACTACACCCACCCACAAGAAACGGATAGTGAAAGCCTAAGGACATGTATACATACAATCATCAATTAAATGCAAATACCACAGCACCACCATGTTCTGGAGACAACAGACAATTTTAGCTCACACGAAGAAATGACAGAATGGCTCAAACCAATGGACAAGATGCAGAGCCACATAATTTTTCCAAAGAAGAAAAGGTAATGAAATTAACTGAAAAAGAATTCAAAAGAATGATATTTACATACCTTCATATAATTGATAGAAAGATCAAGGAGAACATAGAAAACATTTTAGAAGAATACAGGAAAACACTACAAGAACAAACACAAAATAAATGCAAATTTTGAAACAATACAAAATCTGCAATTAGAAATCCAGAAGATTAGTAGTAAGATTTCAGATATGGACAATACATTGAAAGGCAAAGAAGATCTGAATCAATGGGCGCCTGGATTAATGAGTTAAAATTAACTCTCAATACTAGTATGCTAGAAGAGCATTTACAAAAAAGAGTGAAAAAATTTAAAGAAAGTCTAAGAGTTATATGGAACACTATGAAAAGGAATAACTTTCAGATGATTGGAATTCTGAAACAAAAAGAGACAATAAAAAACACATTGGCCAAGAGTTGTTGGAAGAAAAGCATCCTTAATATCATGAAAGATGAGAAACACACAAGAAGCAGAAGTAATCCCAAACAGGATAGATCCCTAAAGAAAATCACCAATTACATCAGGCTTTCCAAAACCAAAGACAAGGTAAGAATACTGAAAGGGGCTTGGGAAAAATGCAGTTACCTACAAAGGAAAGCCAATAAAACAAAACTTTGATGTCTCTGCAAAAATAATTCAGGCAAAAAGGCAATGAGATGATATATACAAAACGCTGAAAGAGAAAAATTGCTAGTCAAGAATCAAATACCCAGCAAAGATGTCCTTCAAATATGATGGTGAAATTAGGACATTTCCAGAAAAAACCCAAAGGAATTTGTTGTAATCAGACCAACTTTAGAAGAAAATACTAAAGGGGGTTCTTTGGACTGAGAACCAACAACAGCAGACAACAACCTGGGATTAACATACATGACAACACCACTCAGAACTCAATTTAGATATGGTGGTGGTGGTTATGTGCCATGGAGTTGGTTCCGACTCATAGCGACCCTGTACAGGGTTCCCGAGGCTGTAAATCTTTACGGGAGCAGAAAGCCTCATCTTTCTCCCACGCAACAGCTGGTAGTTTTGAACTGCTGGCCTCGCGGTTCGCAGCCCGATTCGTAACCACTACGCTACCAGAGCTCCTTAAATTTAGCTATAGAAGTATTTAAAGGAGTCCTGGCGTGGCCCTATGGGCTAATGCGTCAGACTGCAAAGTCATTTGAACTGTAAGATTGGTGGTTCAAGCTCCCCAGCTGTTTGTTCCATAGAAATCCTATACAGGGTCGCTATGGGTCGGAATTGACTCGATGGCACTTAACAACAACAACAACAACAACAAAATAAAAGAAACCTACAAGATGGAAAATAGGGAATCAGAGATATCAATTTGTAATGATTTTAACTACAAAGCAAAAAGAGGGAATAGTGTAGATACAGAACTTCCAAATGGCAAGGAATTCAGCTATATTTCAAGATAAAACAGACGGTTTCTAAGGGGAAAATTTTAACAAATTACAAATCAACCTCAAAGAAAGCTAATACATCTTCACATCAAAGTGAAAAAGGAGAAAATCTGGTGCATTAACCCACAGAGTCACACTAAGACTCCATGCCTTTTGATTAGGATCTAAATAATAAATTTAAAGTCTGATTCAAACTTTTAAAGATATGTTTTATGGTAAATTATGTTACAACTTCTTGGAAATAGAACTAAGTAATCAAGTGTCATCAACTGAAAATAGCTGTATAGTTAAATAATGGAAATTAAAAAAAATGTTTTTATGTTCTGAGCTATTTTGAGTTAAATAATAAAAGCAAAATATAGAAAAAAAAATGGACATTGTCCCCCCCCCCCCCCCCCTTTTTGAGTCCCTGATCACAGATAACACCTGTGATAATGCACTGGACTGCAAGGTCGGTTTGAACCGCAAGGTCGGCAGTTCAAGCTCACCAGCTGCTTCTCGGAAACCCTATACAGAGTAGCTATGAGTCAAAAATGACTTGATGGCGCTTAAAAACAACAGCAAGTTTTGTTTTACATTAAATACTTCTACATCTGGATTGAGTTCTAGGTGGTATTGCCATGTATGGTGGTCTCATGATGTTGCTGGTTCTCAGTCCAAAGGACACCCTTTAGCATTTTTTGTGAAGTTGGTCCGGTCGATACAAATTCCCTTAATTTCTATTTATCAGGAAATGTCCTGATTTCACCATCATATTTCAGAGATAGCTTTGCTGGGTATTTGATGTTTGGTTGGAAATTTGTTTTTGTGTTTTTGTTTTGTTTTTCAGAGTTTTGCATATGTCATCCCATTGCCTTCTTGCCCACATGGTTTCTGCTGAGAAATCAGAATTGTCTTATTAATTTTCCTTTGTAGTCAATTTTTTCTTTTTCCCAAGCGGCTCTCAGATTCTTTCCTTATCTTATCTTTGGTTTAGAATATTTGTCCTTTTGTGGCTGATTAATTTTACTCAGCATAATATCCTCCAGGTTAATCCATATTATGAGGTGTTTTGCAGATTCAACACTATTATTCAGTGTTGCGCAGTATTTCATTGTATGTAAGTTTGTTTATCTATTCTACTGGTGATTGGCATTTAGGCTGTCTCCATCTTTTTTATGTGTCTCTTGTAGACAGTATATTGAAGGCTCCTGTTTTCTTATCCATTCTGCTACTTCCTGTCTCTTGACTGGTGCATTTAATCCATTTATATTCTGTAAAATTATTGATAGCTATGAATTGATTGCTATCATTTCTTGTGGGATTTGTTTGTGTGTGTGTGGTACTGTTGGTTTCTATGTTCCACATACTTTTATATGCTGAGTTCATTTTGTTCTTGGGTTTTCTTTTCATTTTCATTTCTGTTGTGTTAATGTTAACTAAATCTTTCTGATTTTCCTCTTTTTAAATTTTTGATGTGCAGGTATATTAATTTCCTTTGAGGTTGCCCTGTAATTTATTAATTTCTCCCTATTTAAAGCAGTCTGCTTTATCTTGAAATCTACCAGGCTTCCTTGCCATTTGGAAGTTCGGTTATCTATACTTTTCCCTTTTTTTGCTTGGTAGTTGACTTCATTATAAATTCATATCTTACTAGAGCCAATATTGGCTATTTGGAAAACAAAATGCTCTGAGATTTCAATAAATACAAATTCCTTCCAAAATAAATGTTAAAAGTTGATATCTGGCCTATCCTCTGCCGGCCTGCTGGTGCAGCCATGGAGGTCTACATCCTTTCTTTTTGCTATGAGGGGAGTGATGTGGAGCGGGGACAGTTGGTGTCTAAAAGAGAAGTGCTAATAAATGGAAGAAAACACTTTGTTGAAAAGAGGTACAGTGAATTCCATGCCTTGCACCAAAAGCTTAAGAAATGTATCAAAACACCAGAAATCCCTTCCAAACATGTTAGAAACTGGGTCCCCAAAGTCTTGGAACAATGATGATAAGGTTTGGAAACATATTTATAGGCTGTAATTTTAGAAAATGATGAACTCCCCAAACTGTTTCTTGATTTCCTAAACGTGAAACACTTACTGTCTCTACCAAAAGCAGAGAGCTGTGGGTCTTCTGAAGAGACAGATTGGAAGAGTCAAGCAAACTGTCCCACCAGGCGGTGTTGCTGTTGCTCAGGGATCCATAAGTCTTGCTTGCAGCCAGTGATTGTCCAAATGTGCTTATTGAAGGAGTTCTCCATGGAATATTTTACCCTTACCTACAGCCCAGGTAGAAATCCTATCTGGCCAAAGAAGCTAAAACAAGTTTCAAAGTCTTTGTCAAGGAAATTGATACCTACCAAATTAACCTAAACTCTATGACATAACAGCCCTAGCTAGTGGCAAAATTCACAGTCCCAGCTTAATTTAGGGCAGAGATGTTCCCATTAGAAGGGTGCTTTTAAAAATAGATACTGAACCAGGGTCATGGTCAGGTTAGGGCTGAGTGTTTAAGAAGTAGAATAAAGCTGCCAACTTAGAAACCCATGAAAAAGAGACCACAGAGCATCCTTGGGAACACTGTGTACACAAAAGTTACTCTCTGCTCCAGTAACACCATTTGTTCATTGAAATCCATAACCTGACTCCAACAGATCAACTTCTGGTGTTCCAATTTGATGACATACTAATCTTTTCATGCTAGGATTTTCTCAGCTAGTGATAAGTACATTCCAAAGCGCCGACACCAGGCAAGTGTCACAGAAACACACAGTGCTAAATGTGAGGAAGGAACTAAACTGGAAATTAAGATATATTGACAGTATCATGACATCTTAAAAATCATGGCATTTTAATTTTATGTTACAGTAGAGTTAAATCATACCCAGGAGCAAGTTCCTAGCATCAGCCCATGAGACAAAATGGGGTCTTATCAAGACTACCTTCTAAAGGCCTTTTGAAAGGCTCCCTATTAGAAATCTGTACCTCTACCACAACCTTCTTTTTCCTCCAGTGTTGCACGAATTGGCTAGTTCTTCAGTTGAAGACCAAGCAGAAACAAAACAAAACAAAAACCACACAACAAAATAACAGCAATCAATTTATACCTATTGATAATTACACTGAATTTGAATGGTTTGAATGCACCAGTTAAGAGACAGAGAGAGCAGAATGGATAAGATAACAGGATGTTTCAATATATTGTCTATAAGAGACATATCAAAAAGATGGAGACAGCCTAAATGCCCATCAACAGAAGAATGATTAAACCAGCTTCGGTACATACATGCAATGCAATACTACCAAATGTTGAAGAAAAATGATGAATCTGTGAAATGCTTCACAACATGGATGAAGCGGGAGGATATTATTTCCCTGAGTGAGATGAGTCCATCACAAAAGGACAAATATTGTATGAGACCAACGTTATAAAAAGTTAAGAAAAGGCTTTCTTGATAAAAGAAGCGATCTATGATGGTGTAAATGTGTCAGCTTGACTAGGCCAGGATTTCCAGAGGTATAGCAGTTGAGGT
>NW_006408589.1:6681716-6683668 GCF_000296735.1 Chrysochloris asiatica
AGATGGTGGTCAGACATTCATCTGACAACAACCATCCCTTCCACAGTACTTCTCATCTGAGTTTGATAATTCATTGTAATGGCCACACAGAACTTACAAACCACAGTCACAGTTATGGGCTTTGTTAGGGAAATTTGTTGTTGTTAAGTGACATTGAGTTGGTTCTGACTCATAGAGATCCTGTATAGGGGTTCTGAGGAGCAGCTGGAGGGTTTGAACTGCTGACCTGTGGTTAGCAGCCCAGAGCTTATCCTACAGCACCATACCAGAGAAGCTAACAGTTTATGACTCTGGATTACAGTTCTTCCAGCCAGGACAGCATCTTTTCAGGACTCTTGCAGTGCTCCCAATAAATGCTCCAAGGACACATCAGCCTCAGCCCAAAGGCACTCAGCTTTACTTGCTCTGTGGACCATGAAGCTACTGCTTGGTCTTGTGCTCTGGCTCTTGGTGGTGGTGCAGCTGCTCCTTTGTCATTCTTTCTGTCACAGCTTTTTGTCCCTGGATTGAGGAAGTTCAATGAACTTCTTGGGGTACAAAAGACATGTTTCACTCCCAGTCTTCTTTCTTGATGACAGTGAGATCCATTGCTTCTAAGATGGCTGATTTTATATCTAGCAGGATGGCAAAATTGAACAATATACATGTTAGAGTTCCAAGTTTTTATAATCATAATGAACCCTGCTAACATTCTCTCACAATGGAATCATAATACTATCGGCATCTTCCCCTAACTTCTTTTACCGAGACTGTCAGGAAAAGAGTAGATATGCTCAGTCTCCCTGGTGGGACTTAGATGGTGGGAGTTACAAAGACTGTGGCTAGATGAGCTATATCAAGTAAATCACGACACCACACTGCCATTATGTCATTCTTACATTGTGATCACATTTATGTAACACCAACAGTATTACAGTCATACCTCATTTTCTGGAATTTAGCTTTATTGCACTTTGGAGTATTTCAGATTTTACGTATGGAAGGTTTGTGGTGACTCTGCTGAGCTAGTCTATGAGTACCATTTTTTCCCCAACAGCATGTAATTTACTTCATGTCTCTATGTCACATTTTGCTAATTCTCACAATACTGTAAACTTTTTCATAATGCTATCACACACTTACTAACTAGACTCCAGTATAGTGTAAACATAGCTTTCATATGCACTGGGAAACCAAAACACTCGTGTGACTCACTTTATTGCAATATATCCACTTACTTTGTTGTAGTGGTCCAAAACTGAATCTGTAATATCTCGGAGATGTGCCTGCATATACATCCATATACATCTTCCATGTTGGTGATGGTGGTGTGCTGTCTAGCTGGTTCTGTCTCAAAGTGACCCTGATAGTGTTTCCAAGGTTGTAAATCTTTATGGAAGCAGAAAGCCTCATCTTTCTCCTGTGGATTCAAATTGCTGACCTTTTGGTTAGCAGCCCAACTCATAACCCTCCACACTACCAGGGTTCCTTATATCTTCCATATATTTCTGCTAATGTTTGGGAGAGGGGCTGGAATTGTGAACACCAGGTTGATAATAAAACTAGGAGATGGTAAGAAGAAGCAGAAGTTGAGGGGTAGTCTTTGTCTTTTTATGTAATGCTTTTGATATTTTTTCAGGAAAAGTTTTAATTGCTAGGATAAACATGGGTCTGCTAACTTCAAGGTTAGCAGTTCAAACCCACAGTCACTCAGATGAGGCTTTATGCTCCTGTAAAGATTTACTGCTTCAGAAAACCTACACAAGGTTGCTATGAGTTGGAATTGCTATGACGCAATGACAGTGGGCATGTAAGCAAAATATTTTGTGGCACTGTAGGATAAGCTCTGGACTGCTAACCACAAAGTTGGCGGCTTAAACCTGCCAGGCTGTCTCAGAAACCCTATGAGTTGGAATCGACTTGAGGGCACAATCATTTAAAATTTACACAGTAAAGTTCACTATTTTTTGTCT
>NW_006408589.1:6684610-6685629 GCF_000296735.1 Chrysochloris asiatica
AAATGTTGCCCTTTTGATTTTAATGATTAACCATTTCATGGTGAGCATACATTACCAGGGCTATTTCCCACCTATATGCCATCTACTGCTTGGCTGAAAATTAGGTCATGAGAGTAAGTTCTTTTCCAGACCTGAAGAGTGACTGAGGGCCAACTCTCAGGTGCTTCCATTCTCTTTCTGACCAGTAAACCCAGTTGTCTTTTTTTTTTTAATTAACTAGTTTTGAATTTTGTTTTACATTTTCTCCCACTCTATTCAGGATCCTTTAATGTGATCCCTTTCAGAACAGTTGTCAGTGGTATCTGGGCACTGTCTAGTTCTTCTGGTCTCAAGTTGCGGAGACTGGTGCTCACATACTCCATTAGCCCATTGGATTAATTGATTCCAAGCCTCTTCAATAGCTCCACACCTGGAATTCTTCATGCTTGTTGACTCTTGGATATGAGAAGGCTATTGTGCTTTGCTTTCCTGGCCAGAATCAGGGAGCAGGGCACAAGACTGAAGGCATTTGGCAGCTAAGTCTTTCACTTTTAAAAAGTTTCTGAAAGCCCCACTCAGTGATTTCCCTTATATTCTATTGTCTAGAACTGGTCACATGGTCACCCTTAGTTGCAAAGGAGTCTGGGAAGGTGGATATTTTCTAGCTTTGCTAGTAAAGGAAGGAGTGCCTGGGTAGTACAAATAGGTAAGCTGCTAACTGAAAGGTTGGTGGTTCAGGTCCACCCAGAAGTATCTTGGAAGAAAGACCTGGAGAGCTATCTATGGTGTCACTAGGGTTGATGTCACCCAGTGCAATGGTTCATAGTGTCACCCTTACCTTCAGCCCTGGGAACTTCCTGTACCAGATCATACAGAATCCTTGCTGTTAGGTGCCATCAAGTCAGTTCCCACTCATAGTGAGCCTCTGCACAAAAGAACAAAATACTGCCTGGTCCTGTGCTAGTCTCACATTTGTTATGCTTGAGCCCATTACTACTGTCTCCGTGCCAACTCATCTCATTGGGGGTCTTTCTCTTTTT
>NW_006408589.1:6687480-6688543 GCF_000296735.1 Chrysochloris asiatica
CTTTCTTTTTTTTCCTGACTTTTAAAGGATCTTTTGCTTTCTTCATGTATGATGTTCTTGATCTCATCCTGTAAATCTTCTGAATCAAATTTGTTTTTGAGATGGTCTGTAAATTCAGGTGGGGTATACTCAAGGTTATATTTTGACTGTCATGGACTTGTTTTAATTTTCCTCAGCTTCAGCCTGAATTTGTATATGAGCAATTGATGTTATCTTCCACATTCTAACTCTTGCCTTGTTTTGACTGATGATGTTGAGCTTCTGCACTGTCTCTTCCCACAGATATAGACAGCTTGATTACTATGTATTCCATCTAGTGAGGTCCAAGTGTAATAGTTGCCTTTTATGTTGTTTTAAAATGGTGTTTGCAATGAGGAAGTCATTGGTCTTGCAAAATTCTGTCATGAAATTCAAGTATCATTTCTATCACCAAGGCCATATTTTCCAACTACTGATCCTTCCTCTTTGTTTCCAATGTTAGCATTCCAATCACCAGTAATTAATCAATGCAACTTGATTGCATATTTGATTTACTTCAGACTGGAAAAGTTGGTAGAATTCTTCAATTTCATCATCTCTGGCTTTAGTGGTTGGTGTGTAAATTTGAATAATGGTGCTATTAACTCATCTTCCTTGTAGGCATATGGATATTATCCGATCACAGACAGGATTGTACTTTAAGATAGATCTAGAAATGTTCCTTTTGATGATGAATGTGATGCCATTCTTTTTTGAATTTGTTGTTTCTGGCGTAGTAAGCCATGTGATTGTCTGATTCAAAATGGCCAATACCAGTCCATTTCAGCTCACTAATGCCTGGGATTTTGATCTCATGTAGACAACTTCTAATTATCCTAGGTTCATACTTTGTACATTCCGCGTTCTGATGAATTAATGGATATTTGCAGATGTTTCTTCTAATTTAGAATTTTGCCCCATTAGCAAAAAAAGGTCTTGAAAGCTTAACTCCATCCACACCACTAAAGCCAACTCTACTTTGAGGAGACAGCTCTTCCTTCTCCAGTCTTATTTTGAATGTTTCTTAACCTGAGATTTTCATCTT
>NW_006408589.1:6689258-6690903 GCF_000296735.1 Chrysochloris asiatica
TGTCCATAGAACCAACAGATCTGTGTTGGATGAAGTGCAGCCAGAGTGCTATTTGGAGGCCAGGATGGCCACACTTCGTCTCTTATACTTCAGATATTTTATCAGGAGGGATCAGTCATGGAGAAGGATATCATGTTTTGTAAAGCGGAGAGTCTGAGAAAAAGAGGAGGACCCCCCAACCAGATGGACTGGCACAACAACATCAGCAATGGGCTCAAACGTAGCAATAATTGTGAGGTTTGTGCAAGACTGGGCAGTGTTTCATTCTGTTATGCATAGTGTCGCTATGAATAGGTATTGACTAGAAGGAACCTAACAACAACAACAACATATCTGACAATGTTCTGCTGATATTAATAAAGTTTTCATTGGCTAAACATTCAGAAGTAGACTGCCTCTTCTTCCTAGTCTGTCTTACTCTGGAAGCTCAGCTAAGAACTGTCCACCTTACGTGACCCTGCAGGTATTTAAAATACTGATGGCATAGCTTCCAGCATCGCAGCCATTCAAGCTTCCGGCATCACAACACAAGTCATCACTGTACAACAAATTGACAGAGGAGTGGTGGGCAGCATTATTAGTTACATCACTATTGGTAATTGAGTAGTAGCCTTTTTTGATTTTTCTCTTTTTCTTTTAATGACTGCTTCATTCTAAAAAAAAGTTATTGATTTAGGGTCACAAATATAATTATGATGATATAGTAAGTAAAACACCAGGAAATTTGACAAAATTAGCAACTATGAAAAGACTGGTAGCAATGAAAATAACAGGTCATACTTATAGTGCCTATAGATAAAGCCATGAGATTCGAGACATCATTCTAATGGGGCAATTATGGCAGTTCTGAGCAGAGCACATTGGAATGTTCGAAACATAAGAAACACACAGTTTTAACCTTGTTGGTGTATTAATACATGTAAGCTGAGTTTATGAAAAATATGTTTTTTTGTAATTAAAAATTAAAAAGATTTCTTGTTGTTAAGTGCTGCCATGTCCATAATCCTGTATAGGGTTTCTGAGGCTTTAAACCTTCACAGGAGTAGAAAGTCTCATCTTTTTCCCTGATGAGCAGCTGGCAGCTCGAAGTGTGTACCTTGTGGTTTGCAGTCTGGTGCTTATCATATGGAATCACTGCGTTCCCCTATAACTAACTACAAGGATGTTTTTATATTTCTGCTGAAATACTGCCCCTAAAATGTTATAGACAGTCATTTTGGTGTCACTCCCCCACCCGACAGTGTCACCCCTTGTGATCTGCACTGCTCTTATCATTCTAGTAATGGCATTGAGAGCTACTTCTGAAAAATTAGCCATTGAAAACCCTACAGAGCACTGTTCTACTCTGACACACATGTGGTTGCCATGAGTCAGAATTGACTCCATGGTAACTGGTTAGTAGAGAAAAGCAAGGAAGAAGGAGGCTGTGGATGGCTTATGAAATGTGTTCAGCCCTTCACTAAGAAGACATGCTCAGCGTCAATGGCTGCACAAAGCCATCGTTCTCTCTTTGGAAACCCCATGCAAGATCGCTATGAGTCAGAACTGACTTGATGGCACTTACCATCAACAACGATCTTGAAGCTAGGATCTTTGAGTTCTGCGTGTGCAGCCCACTCCACCAGATTCAGACGTGGGAGGGGAC
>NW_006408589.1:6691368-6695808 GCF_000296735.1 Chrysochloris asiatica
CAAAATGAAAAATTATTTAGTGATAATAAAAAGACTGGATTTATTGGTCAGAAAGAAACTAGAGGAACTAGACTAGGGCCCTTGATGACGTTTCTGGTCTGGAAAGGGACTCACCCTTACCACTCAATTTTCAGCCAAACAGTAGATACGTTTAAGTGGGGGTGGGGGACAACAACACTAGCAAGATATGCTCACCATGGAATGTCAGACCATTCAAATTCAAAAGGACAACGTTTTTTCTAAGGACAAAGTTTGAGAAGGGATGGGGAGGTGGGTGGAATGCCAATAGGAGCCTCAAGGAGGAAGTAGGGTAACTGCTGTTGCAGGGAGCAGATTGTAATCATTGAGATGAAACTAAGTGTATAATTTGTTGAAGGGAAAGCTGATGATCTTATCTGTAAACCTTCATTCAAGCACAGTAAAAAGTTAAAGAAAAATAAAGTCATTGTCTATCATAGACCAGGCTGACACTGGTTTGGAAATATACTCCCTTCAAAATGTAATAAACCCTTTGGTTATTTAAATTATTATATATTCCTGAATGTTTTGTGTACATCCCGCCCCCCTCCCCCAAACAACAACAACAAAACACACACACACAAAAAAAACCCCAGAGGGAATAGAAGCAAATACTGTTGAATGATAATGAAAGAGGAGAGTGTCATCATTGCAATGAAACGATGGTGTAAAACCGATGTTCTCCCATGTAAACTATCACTCAAGTCACAATAAAAACTTAAAAAAAGAAAAAAAAAAAAAGTAATAGAAACCCTGTCTTTTTGACTTCAGACATGGTTCTTCTCTAGAATCAAGAAGAGCATACAGATCTAAGTTTATTAATGGCTACCAGGGGCATATGGTGCAGGGAAGGTGTGATGGGGAAAGAGCAACCAATTGCTGAGGGGACAGTGTTTGGAGTGATGGAAATGGATAATGGTTAGGGTTGCACAACAGGGTGAACACAATGTCACTAAATTGTGCATGTAAAAGGTGTTGCTACAACAAATGTTTTATTACCTATATAAAAGAAAAACAATGTCTAACCAGAGGCAAATGGTTAAACAAATCAACAATTAAATAACAACAAAACAAACACATTTTCCATTTCAACCTTTATTATGTATACAATTCAATGACATTTACTATGTTTACCATTCTGTGCAACCATCACTCTGACACATTTCCAAATGTTTTCATCACTCTTCCCAGATACTAAGTGCCTCTTACACTACACTCACTCATGTTCCCTTCCTGCCTATCCTTTTGGTCTCCATGCATTTGCCTGTTCTAGATATTTCATATAAGTGAGATCATACAGTGTTTATCCTTTTGTGTTTGACTTATTTCATTCAGCTTGTTTTCAATGTTCATCCATGTTGTAGCCTGTTTCGTGGCTTTGCTTTATGTCGGATTAATATTCTATTAGGAAGCTTTGGTAGCGTGGTGTTTATGAATCATCGGGTTGCTAACCTCAGGGTCAGTAGTACAAAAATACCAGCTGTTCTGCGGAAGAAAGACGAGGCTTTCTGCTCTCGTAAAGATGTGCAGCCTTGGAAACCCTGTAAAGGGTCGCAATGAGTTGGAACTGACTCCATGGCACATAACCACTACCACCACCACCACCACCACCAATATTCTATTGTCCATATATAACACATTTTGTTCATACATTCATCAGTTGATGGCTATTTGGATTGCTTCCATCTTTTGACTATTGTGAACAATGCTGCAATGGACATTGGTATGCAGTTGCTGTTTGTGTGCTTGTTTTAAGTTGTTTTGGTACGTGGTGGGAGTGGTGGTTATGTGCTGTGGAGTTGGTTCTGACTTACAGCAACCCTGTATAATTTCCGAGGCTGTAAATCTTTACAGAAGCAGAAAGCCTCATCTTTCTCCTGTGGAATGAATGGCTGGTAGTTTTGAACTGCTGGCTTTGAGGTTAGCAGTGTGACTCGTAACCACTATGCTACCTAGGAGTAAAATTGTTGCATCATTTAGTAATTCTATGTTTAACTTTTTCAGCAACTGCCAAACGATTTTCCACTGTTATTGCTGTTGTTAAGTGCTGTTGAGTCAGTTCTGATCCATAGCAAACAACCCTGTATGTGGTTTCCGAGGAGTGGCTGTGGGCTTGAACCACTGAATTTGTTTTTAAAATCGACATTGTGGTCAAGTGCTTATCCTACAGTGCCACACCAGGACTCTGTTTTCCACTGTGGCTGTACCATTTTACATTCTCATCCACTTTTTCCACATCCTCGCCAACACTTTTTCATCTGAATATTTTCTTTTGTCAGAATAGAAAATTGATTGATTGGTCATTTTTTTCCCAATTTATTTATTTGTGTCAGTATAAAGTCATGGATTCTGGTTTTATTCAGTAAATTAATCTGTTAGTATATTTATTTTGATAATCAAGCTGTCGCAGGTTTGGCTAATGAGACCCGCTTCAAGCTGTATCCTTTTGATGTGCTTCATCTTCCATAGATTACTTCCTTGTTTTCTGGCAAGAGATAGTCCAGACTTGTAGTATACTTTCTCTTCCCCCACCCTGGAATCAGTCATCATTGGATATAAATTGATTTTATCCTACTTACAATCTAATAAGAACCAGCTACTAATCGGACTCCTGATGTGGCACTGTAGCATAAGCACTGGACTGTGAACCACAAGGTTGGCAGTTCAAATCTACCAGCTGCTCCTCAGAAACCCTATACACTGACTCTATGGCACTTAACAATAACAACTGTTTAATGAGTACATGAGACACCTGAGTCAGAGATAAAGGACTGTATTACTCCCAACACAGAAGGTAACATGAGCATCAGCAGAACTGGATCAATTTTCCTGTCCCCAGGCCCAATGGGGACAATCTGATATGTCCCAGATAGATGCTGTGCAGGTGGTGGGTTTGTACTATTGCCGAAGGACCGATCTTGAGGAATCCACTACTTTTATAGCAAGCAGTAAGGAAGCCTGCTCTCTGTCTTGGAGGGAGACATTACTCATACTGCAAGGTGGCTCTTTGCAAACACAACCCTGAGACAGGCTCAAGAAAGTAGCAGAGCCTTGCATTCTTGGCACACACCAAGCAAAGGTATATAGGGATGTTGTATTAGTATATTAGTCCTGCAGCAAAGTCTCTCCTTAACAATCATTTCTCCAAGAATCCTTGGGTCCTTGTAATGGAGAATGATATTTAGAAATCAAAGTCTGCTTGCTAGGTGTGTTCATTGTTAATGAGCTATGTCGTTCCCGGGAGCTGGGGACACAGGTGCCAAGGGGCAGAATTATGGAACATATGTACAAATACTATACACACTGCTATACACATGCACATGTTGCTGTTGTGAAGTGCCGTCGAGTCTGTTCTGACCCATAGTGACCCTGTATAGGGTTTCCAAGGAGCCAACCTTGCAGTTCAAACGGCTTTGCAGTCTAGCGTATTAACCCACAGCGCCACACCAAGACTCCATATACACATATGCACATACTTATGTCTATTTCTTGTCTAGGTGTATCTATCATATATCTGTTTGTCTATCTATCTACCTACCTACCTAAAACCACAAGCTCACACTCGTATCATAGGTTCATTTTAGTTTCTTCCTTTTCATATCTTGAACGCTCTTCTCCAACAATGAAAAACTCAGAAGATACTATTTTGCTTAGTCTTCCTGCAAGTAACCAAGTTCTTGCTGTTGCTGTTGATACCCCACCCCCTCCCTCCCGATCATGTGAAGACCCTCCTAACCCTAAGCCCACTGGGGTTCTGACCTGATGTGCTGGGATGCATTTTCTTCCCCTCTGGTCAGACTGTAACACTCTATGCTGGGCCAATGTAGCTGCCACTGCTGCCCCACGTGGATACCTTCCTCACCTTGCTCAGGGCCCCGTGCCAGGCTGCCATCACTACTGCCTCTCTGCATGGCTCCTACTCTGGGTCAGGCCAGACACCTGCAAGGGCACTCACTCTTCAACAGCTTGGGCCAAGTGATCCCTGTCACTGCCACCACCCTATGTGAACACACTCTTCATCTCCTCAGACCCCAAAACGTTCCCCTTACCGTTTACTGCTACAAGGCCCTGCCTCATTTAGCTACACCTAATGACTTTTTGAAGGAGCCTAGTGGCACAGTGGTTAAAACACTTAGCTGCTAACAGAAAGGGAGGCAGTTCCAACCCTCCAGCTTCTTAATGGGAGAAAGATGCATCCATAAAGATTTACAGACTTGGAAACCCTATGGGGCTGTCCTACTTTGTCCTCTAGGGTTGCTATGAAGCAATGAGTTAATGGCTTTTAAAAACTTTTTATTGTGAATTGAGTGAAGGTCATCAGTTTTACACTCAACAAATCATATACTTGGTTTCATCTCATTGAATGCAATCTCTTCAATGTAATATCACTTACTCTGCTTCCTCACTGCCATTCTTCCTTCT
>NW_006408589.1:6697043-6713383 GCF_000296735.1 Chrysochloris asiatica
AGGGAGGGAGAGGGAAGTGGAGAAATGGGGCAGATGGGAGAACAATTGGGCATGTTTGAATGGGCCAAATGGGAAACAGATAAAGGACGATATATGCACAGCCTTGGAACAGCAGGGTTCTGAGATACAGGGATTGAGTCATGGTTGTAATGGGCGGGGAATTGTGTCAAGATGCTTGACTGTGTTTTGAATCTTGGTTTCCTTGCATTATAATATAGAGTAGACACTGGAGGTGGGGAGAAAGGAATAGTCAGAAACATCACACTAAAAGGCTTGTAAGTCCGTCTTCTGCCTATAACTGATTGGAATATCTAAAATGGGGCTACAGCGTACCCAGTGAACGAGGCTTCTTACGGAGCCTTTGCAATACATAAAACTAGGTAGAAACCAGAACCACATCCAGATCACCAGAAATGAGAAATCTCCACTTGAAAGGACGAGCGGACCAGTCTGGAATGGCGAGAAGAACAAAAGATACTTCTCGAATGAAAGACCTACAGGAAAAATACGAAACAATGGAGGCAGATGGACTGTTACTACAGGAACAAATGGGTCACTTCTCTAGGAGACATTAGGGCAGGTGGTTGGGTCCTCTCAACGCAGGCCCCCTTCCAAGACTGAGACTCGGTGGAAATGCACGCTCTGATTGGTGACCACACGCATCACTGATGGGGAGAAGTGGGGTAAAGGGAGCAATGAAGTGGCGAGCTAAGCCTTACAATATTCAGCGGGCTTCTGTGGACCCGGTTGGGGACCTGGTTGGTGAGCAATGTGAGGAGACCTGGGGACTACTGGGCCCAGAGTCAGTGGCGTGGCCACGGAGGACTCAAGTGGAGAATGGAGCTGCAGGCTGATGGGAAGAGAGGCCATGTACACAAGAACATCCACACGGGCAGATGGTACCCACGTGACCTGGACCGGATGACTGGAGCTCAACCAGGAGAATAAAGAAGAGGGAAAAAAGAGTGATCTGATACAATTTGATGAACTGGTCTTACACCTATGGATGCAGTAACTCAAAAGAGGGAACAAATCCTTACAGCAAGAATCATTCCCACCCCCTCCACACACAGAGTAGACAGAGATGGGCAACTTGGACATTGGATACCCAAATGAGGAGCGGGGGACTACAAAGGCAAGAAGTGACTGGCTTACAAGCTTTCAAGAGGGAATCTAGAGCTAGGGGGCATGGAGGAAGGCAGAATCACCAGTGAGTACTATCCAATCTGTCTAGGCGGAGCTGATGAAATAAAATACAGATAGGTAACTCGTGATACTGTAGTGAATAATGGTTATCAAGACTGATTGTAAGGGTTGGAAATACAAAGGTAGATGTTTTGTAGCAAGGAAGGGAGTGATTATTTCTCCAGTCTAGGAACAGAGGTCTCTGGGACCATCAAAGGAGAAGAGCCGAGAGTGGGACTCTACCCAGGGAAGCAGGGATGCCTGAGATGGAGACAGAGACGATGTCGTGGAGTGATGAAGCAGCTGGGGACTTTGGATCCAGAGAGGGAGAGGGACTGTGGGCCAAAGACTGGGGAGGAGGCGGGGGGAAGTGTAGAGGATGGGTTTCTAGGATATACCCTTTGGTCGGAGATGATGCATGGAGGGGATTGGAACCATGGCAATGAAATGATATACGATGGAATGAATGTAAAACTAAAGTTCTCTCATGTAAACTATCATATAATTCACAATAAAACATTAAAAAAAAAAAAAAAAAAAAACATTAAAAAAAAAAAAAAAAGATTGGCTGTTCAAACCCACCCAGTTGCTCTGTGTGAGAAAGACTGGGTGATCTGCTACCTAAAATGTTAAAGCGTGATGGAGCAGTTCTACTCTGTCATATGGGGTCACCATGAGTCAGAATCAACTTGACAACACACATCAACAAGTATCAGGCAAGGACAGGGAAAGATCTAGAAATCAGTTTTAATGGTTACAGAACACCACTGTTAGGTGTTCCTCAAAGAGTGTGTTGAGTTCCCCGTGCCTGTGTTTGTGGATGCAATACTCTTTGGAAATTGGAGTTTCTTTGTTGTGTTAATGAGACCATGCCAGTGTAGGGTGGATCCTAAACTTCTGAGTTATAAAAAGATCAGAATAGACATAGAGGCACGAGAGGAAAGGCAGATGCCATGTGAGGATTGTTTATAAGCCAAGGAACCAAGGAATGTCCAAAGCTACTGACAAGAAAGGAATTGTTGTGATCAAGATTCTGGTTTGAACTTTTGGCCTCCAGAGCTGTGTAAAAGTAAATGTCAGTTCTTTAAAGGCACCCATTTGTAGTACTGTGTTAGAGCAGCACAAAGGCACTGAAACAATTGCATTATGTTGATAAATCTAATTTGCTTAGAACTGATGCATTTGAGTTCTGGTGTTGGAGGAGAGTATTGAAAGTACCATGGGTTGCCAAAAGAACCAACAGATCTGTGTTGGAAGAAGTGCAGCCAGAGTGCTCCTTGGAAGCCAGGATGGCAAACTTTGTCTCTCATACTTTGGACATAGTGTCAGGAGGGACCAGTCACTGGAGAAGGATATCATGTTTGGTAGGGCAGAGGGTCAGAGAAAAAGAGGAAGACCCTCACCGAGATGGATTAGCAAGGTAGCAGTGTTAATGGGCTCAAGCATAGCAATGACTGTGAGGTTGGCCCAGGAATGGGCAGTGTTTCGTTCTGTTGTTCATAGAGTCACATGAGTCAGTACCGACTTGATGGTACCTAACAACAACAACAGTTTGCTTAACCCACCATTTGAATTATGGTGTTGGCAAAGACTATTGAATTACTATAGAAGGAAGACTGTAGTAGAATTGATGCGTTTGAGTTATGGTGTTAGAGAAGAATATTAAAAGGACAATGGACTGTCAGAGGAACAAACAAATCTGTGTTGGAAGAAGTTCAGCCATAACACTCCTTAGAAGCCAGGATAGTCAGACTTCGTCTCTCATACTTTAAATATATTATTAGGAGGGACCATTTCCTGGAGAAGGATATCATGCCTGGTAAAGTGGAGGGTCAGCAAAGAAGAGGAAGACCTCCAATGAGATGGATTGGCACAGTGACAGCAGCAATGGGCTTAAATATAACAATTGTGAGGTTGGCGCAGGACCAGGCAGTGTTTCGTTCTGTTTTGCATAGGGTCGCTATGCGTTGGAGTTGACTAGACAGCACCTAACAACAAAAACAACAACAGTTTACTTAACTACCTCCCAGCTGTGTTAAGTAGAGGTTGTTTGTATTTTTTTCCCTTTTCTAAATACCATTCCTGGAATCAAATGGTGCACATAAGTCTATGTCCATCGCCTTGTGCACCTCCCTGATGATTTTATTAGGACAGATTCCTAGAAGGGGGATGAGTCCCGGGTCAGAGGGCATGAACATTTTTAATGTGCCTGGCCTTTGGAGCACAGCTTCGGTGTTTCTCTTTGAATCCGCCCACGTTTGAGTAAGTAAACAAGTGTGCCTCTGTCCTGGAGGACTTTGTACAGATGACAGTTGTTTCAGTGCTTCATGACATCACCTCCCTTTTTACCCTAAGATTGATGTGGGAAACTCTGCATAAATACCCTGCATCAACAAGCCATTGTGCCATCAGGTCTCTTAAAGATGGGTAGCACACCGTGGTGGGGCTGGCCCAGCCTGTGTGGGACAGGCGCCCATGATTTATAAGGTCCAAACATGAAGTCTTTGGGAAAGTTGGTGGAGGACTTTATAGGTCACCTGTATTTTTCCTACCCTCGATGTTTTGACTCACGGGTTTCCTTTATGTCACTCTGCCCATAGTCTAGGTATTATTAAAATGGAATAAAGAGGTTACTGTAGCAGAGACTGAGAGGCAAATGGAAGGGAATGTGTGATTCCAAATGGGAGAAGAAAGAAATAACAGGTGAGAGGGTTAATTAGGACACATACTGGCAGTTAGACAACCAAGCCTTTGCTGCCTGGGGCTGAGAGAATCCACTGGCTCATTCATTCAACCAGGCACTCACTATATCCCAGGCACTGCGTTAGGTACTGAGGACCGAGGATGAAGGAGACGTTGTCCTTGTAATCAAGGAGCTCACAGTAAGAAGAGAAGCCAAGTCAATAGAGTGATAGATGTGGAATCACCTAATCCAGCGTGGAGAAATGCCTAAGAAGGATTTGAAGAGAAAGCTTGAAGTGGAAAAGTGAATCTGGAAGATGGTTGAGGTGGGAAGGGCTTTTCCTGGATTGAGCACAGGCACATTCTTTTTTAGCAGTTCATCAGCAAGGATTTAGTGCTCTGTATGTCAATGTTTGGTAAGGTGGAGGGTCAGAGAAAAAGAGGAAGACCCCCAACAAGATGGATTGGCCAAGTGGCAGCATCGATGGACTCAAGCATGGCAACAGTAGTGAGGTTGGCCCAGGATCGGGCAGTGTTTCATTCTGCTGTACATAAGGTTGCTATGAGTCGGTACCAACTCGATGGCGCCTAACAACAAGAACAACAACAATGTCAGGTAGAATGCCTGGCTGATGCAAATGGTTAACATGCTTGACTGCTAATAGAAAGGTATGAGGTTCAAGTCCACTCAGAGGTCCCTCAGAAAAAAGGCCTGGTGATCTACTTCTGAAAAGGTGGTCTGTATTTTTTTATAATGATCACTTGGGATGCTATTTTAAAAATGGTTCCTCTGGTTCCTGTTCTGACCTTCTTTGCTCTTTGGGGGAGGGTAGTGGTGACGTAAAAGGCAGGATCCAAGAATTTTTGCTGGATCCAAGAATTTTGGTGTGGCACTGTGGGTTAATGCGCTGAACTGCAAAGTCAGTTTGAAATGAAAGGCCGGCGGTTCAAGCTCTCCAGTTGCTCCTCAGAAACCTTATACAGGGTCGCTATGGGTTGGAACCGACTCGACGGCACGTAACAACAAAAAGCATTTTTGAGATTCAGGTGGTAATATCATCAAATAGTTTCTAATCTATCTCACCTCAACTTAAGGCTGAACAGATTAGGTGTCAGCATGTTGTGTGTTGATGAATGAATGAATGAATGAATGAACAGCTTTCTACTCAGCCAGGGTCTGGGGTGAGCCAACAGCTGGACTGCCAAAGGCAGGATGGATAGAGCAGCAATAAGAAGACAGCCCTGCACATCTTGGGCAGTTTTAAAGTTGTTTTTCCCAGCAATGACAGAGAACAGTTCTGAGGAGCAGGCTCCTTGTTGCTTGTAAGCGGATCCAGCTTTGGGGTGGAGACTCCAATTTTAAGCATCCTATTTGCAGAGGCTTTGGAAAGTTATGGAGCTCTGGGGAGCCAACCTGAGGCCACTCACAACCCACTTAGTGCAAGTGTTGTCTTTTGGGGCCTCCAATTCCCTTTATAAAGAGCATTTGCCTCCCCTTCTTTTTAATGCATTAGCGTTGCAACAGGTTAAGCAGTTCCTCCCACCATTATTGATAATGAAAACAGACTCTGCAAATACAAGGTGACTTCAAAAAGTTCTTGGAAAAATGAAATGGAAAGATAAAGGAATTTTTTACAAACTTTTTGAAGCCCCCTCTTATAAGAATTTACCCAATGCCCAAATGACCAGCATTTTTGCTGACCTAATTTGTGGATTCTTCTCACAATTTAACAGAGAAGGGAGCTGGGAAAGTGAAGTGCTATGCTATGCTCAAGGTTAGGTAGTGGCCAAGGCAGGCTAGTTCTATACTGACTATTTGTGTTAGGCAGTGTCATTTGGAGGTAGAGGAGCTGGGGGGTCTTCCCAGGACCGGGAGGGAAGCAAACCTCAGGGAAATGGTCTGAGGACTGAGGTTGCTCACAAGCTGGAAGAGAGCTTTTGAAGATGGAGGCTGAAAGGATTTGGCATTTGTAAAGGATATAGTTGTTAGTTGTTGCAGAGTCAATTCTGATGCCTGGTGATCCTGTGTGCGCAGAGTTGAGCTGTGCTCCATTGGGTTTTCAATGGCTGATTTTTCAGAAGCAGATCACCAGGCTTTTCTTCCGAGGCACTTCTGGGTAGAATCCAACTTTCAACCTTTTGGTTTGTAGTTAAGAACTGTTAACCACTTTACTACCCAGCAATTCTACTCCGTCACATTATCTTGGTGTCTGTATCTTAATTTTTATTTGAAGTACAGTCCTTGTACTTCAAGAGGAACCAGACCCAAGCCCTAGCTCCAAATGGTGGAGTCCATTTGTATTAAGTTGGGTTCCCATCCAGATGCCCTGACCACAGTGACTGGAGAGTGTCCTGGGGACAGCATTTGCTAGGGACTTCTTAGGAGCCCCTGAGTGGTGCAGATGGCTGTTAACTGAAAATTTGCTGGTTCAAGTCCACATAGAGGTACCGCAGAAGAAAGACCTGGTGATCTACTTCTGAAAAATCAGCCATTGAAAACCCAATGGAGCACAGTTCTACTCTGACACACATGGGTAACCAAGAATTGTAATCAACTTGACAGCATCTTAAAAAGAAACTTTTTTTCCTTTTCTTTCACAGGAGCTCGTTTCCCACTGGACTAGGAAGCCCTTGTTGCCGCTGCTAGAAGCATCTTGTAACCAAGAGGGGAGGCAGCCTGGACTGCTGAGGCAGATGTTGGCAGAAGGCGGAGATAGCTGGAAACTAGGTTCTTGGAGACTCCACTGAGCCACTAACTAAGCCTTGCCTAAATGCCTCCTGCCTCTGGACCTTTGGGTTGCAGGGCTAATAAGCTCTCTTCATTGCATTGGTATAGTGTTCTTCGGGGCTGAGCTGGTCCACCGGGACTTACAGGAAGAGTGTCTCCGCTGTATTTTTCTTCTTGGAAGCTGTATTTTCCAGGCCATTTTACAGGTGCAGCTTCTGAATTATACCCCTGCACTTGGACCCAGGGGACACCATGTGGGCAGATGACAGGTCTCTGCATGGCTACCATGGATCAGCTAGCTCTCCATCCCTCTCCACCTGCCATGATTCATAGATGAGACCAGTATAGTAACCATGGAAGGTGGTGAACTCTCAGAAATTGGGGTGGGGAATAATCCATTGAGTATTTTAATATTTGTCTTTTTAATAACGTGTTGTCTTGATTTCCTTTTTTTTTTTTTTTGAGTCCTCTTTACCCTTGTTGGATGAGATCAACCATAAAACAGGAGTCCCAGAGCCTGTAAACAATGATACCAACTGAAACTTGGACAAGATGCTCTTTCTGAATCTTTCCAACTCTGACAAATCTGGTTCTGTGAAAGCTAATTCAATTATGATAAGGAGAATCCAACAGCATCTGTGCCATGCTGGGGCCCTTACCACCACTTTCCTGTCATCTATGAGGACTCAGATTCATCAGTTTATTTTGTGTTGATTCTGACTTATGGTGCCCCCGTGGAGTGTTCAATGACTGATTTTGTGGTACCTCTGGGTGGACAGCCAAGCATGTTAGCAACCAAGCATGTTAACTGTTTGCATTACCTAGTAGTGTTCTGGATTAGGTGTTGGGCTGCTAATCTCAACATAAGCAGTTCAAACCTGGGAAAAAGATGAGGCTGTTTTCTCCCATCAAATTCAGTTTCTGAAACCCTGGGCTGGCTGAGTCATAATTGACTTGAAGGCAGTGGTTTTGTTTTGGTTCTGATTAGGGACTCTAAGAATTCCCTTCCAAAAACCCTTTGCTATCAAACTGATTCGGACTCAGAATGATTCCACAAGACAGAGTAGAATAGTTCCTTAGTGTTTCCAAGACTAAATCTTTGCAGGAGCAAACAGCATCAACTTTGTCCTATGGAATGGCTGGTGGGTTTGAACCACCTACCTGTGGCTAAGAGTCCAACATTTAACCCACTGAACCACCAGGGCTCATTGAGGATTAGTTGTTGTTGTTGTTGGCTATGTGCCACCGAGTTAGTTCCGACTCATAGAGACCCTGTCTAGGGTTTATTATTACTGTTATGTTAAGTGCCATTGAGTCAGTTCCGATTCATAGCGACCCTGCATACGGTTTTCTGCGGAACATCTGGTCAGTTTGAACCACCAACTTGTGGTTCAAACTGACCTTGCAGTCCAGTACTTACCCTACTGTGCTACACCAGACATCTGTATAGGGTTTACAAGGTAGTAAATCTTTACAGAAGTAGGAAACCTCATCTTTCACCTGTGGAATGGCTGATAGGCTAAAACTATGTACCTTGAGGCTAGTAGCCCAACATGTAACCCACAATATCACCAGGACTCCTTGAGAATTCAATTAGTAACTCCATTTTATAGATGTGGCAACCAACGCTCTGGAATTGGATATGGAATTGGATAGCTGAAAGTCACACAGAGGCAGAGCTGGAATTTGAACAGGGCTCCTTTTGTCGTCAAAGCGATTTACTTTCTGCTGCACTACACAGTGTGCCCATTCTTAGAGACATTTTATTCTCTGAGATGGTTCCTCTACTTTGGATAAGGTCAGATTGCGTGGCACTACTAAAACCCAATGGGGATTTTTTGGGAATGGTAGCGTCACAGATTTTTTTCTTTTCATGAACTTGCTTGGTTTAGCCAAGGTTCTCTCAAGAGGCCAACTTCCCAGTCTCAGCCTTCACTGAAACCTGAAAGAACATGAATGGGTGCCAGCAAGCTTGCCAGGTAATTTTGGGAGCAGCAGAGATGGGTCAGAGTTGGCTCTTGTTTCCCTTGATGGATACAAATGGAGGGATGTTTTGCTGGTTCAGCGGACACTGAGCAGAGCTCCAGGAGAGGCTGTTGAGCCCTCCAAGTCCAAGTCCAAGTCCAAGCAAGAATTAGGGTGTGCACACACTACGAATCAGCTTTAAAAATACCCATGATTCTGGGGAAAAACCAACCACCACGGACTTCATAAACTTTCCTGAGGGATGTACAGATCCCCCTTGGGGAAGCCGTTTTCCTTCAAGACATTATAGATTGTTCTTGAGTGTTCACTTCGGGAGTCTTAAAGATAATTTTTATGGGACAGGAACTTAGAAGGAAGGGGAAGGGGTGTTCGAGGGATGGAATCATTCCTTAACACATCTCCGTGTATCTCTGCTACAATATGCCCTTACTGCAGGCCTGGTGCTGCATGCTCAAACACACATAGTTCTCTACATAGTCCTCCATGCATAAGACCTCCTCCATGAGAGGGAATTGAATACTATTATTCAATTACAGGGGGGAGGCCCTGAGCTCAGAAAGGTGAAGAGACTCATGTAAGGCCACACAGCTATTAGTGCTGCAGTCAGCTTTGGAGTCTTATTAGGGGTTGGATTGTGTTCCTTCCAAATTTGTGTTGGGATCCTACCTTTATACCTATCATATGGTTCTGTTTAGAAATAGGATTTTCTTTGTCATGTTTATGAGGCAATACTGGTATAAGGTGGGTCCTAAACCTAGGAGCTCTGGTAGCGTAGTGGTTACGAATCAGGCTGTGAACCTTTAGGTCAGCAGTTCGAAACTACCAGCTGCTCCGTGGGAGAAAGATGAGGCTTTCTGCTCCCGTAAAGATTTACAGCCTCAGAAACCCTATACAGGGTCGCTATAGGTCGGAACCGACTCAACGGAACTTAACAACAACAAACCTAATTACTTCTGAGTTAGCAAAAGAGCAGATTAGACATAGAAATATACCCAGGTGAGAGTAGATACCAATGAACCAAGGAACCCCTTTAAGTACAGACCAAGAAGGCATTAATACAGCTGAGACCCTAGTTTGGACCTTCAGCTTCCAGAATTTCATGAATATAAGTTTCTGCTCTTTAAAGCTACTCACTTGTGATATTTCTGTTATAGCATCCCTAACTGGTTCTCTCCAAAAGTGGTCATCTCCTACCCACTCACTTTAATTCCTCATTTTCTCTGGTCCTCAATTTTCCCATCTTTGAAATGGGTTTAACGGTAGCCACTTCAACTGGAAGGCTATAAAACTCAAATGGACTTTTCTTGATGTGAATCACCTAGCATAATGTCTGGCATACAAGTATTCAATCCAAATCAGTTATTTCCTCCCCTCACCCCCTTCGTCTTTCCTCTCATGGAGAAGGGATTATGCATGGAGCTGTCTCAAGGTTCTTAGGGGTTTTCATGGATGAGTTTGAACTTTGGCTGGAGGGTGCTCCTTGACTTAACCTGACTTTTCTAGGAAGCAGGTTTGAATGAAGATGTGTGCATGGGAGATTTACTGTGGAGTGCCCTTAGGCGGAGTGAGGAAAGCCGATCGGGGAGGGGGAGAGGCTGAACGACTGTACAGTAACAGCAGTGATCCTTGAGAGTTGTACTGACTTGAGGCAAGGATGCAGGGTCTTTCAATCCCCACAACCAGATGTTGTTGACTGTGGCTGCCCTTGGAAAGTGGCTTATTGAAGAGGCATCTCAGGAGCAAAACCTGGATGGAGAGAAGCAATAGTTGGACTGTGATGTGATTGCAGCCAAGGATTCAGATGACCCTGTAGGAGATCCTGAAGCTAAGAAGATTCTTTGGAGATGTCATGAATTTAGCAAAGAGGCTGGGCCTCCGTACCCTGCACCAACTGGCTATTTGATGTGGGTTGATGTGGGAGAGGGTATAACTTTGGGTACTACTGAGGGTAACTCCAGAGATGGATCGTAAGTATAATGAAGTGCTTGGGCCGTGCAAGAAGATGAGTGCATTGAGTTGATTAGAGTCTGAGCTCTCCTCTGACAGCAGTGAGGGTAATTGACTCATCTGAACAGGTCATGCCAACAAATAGCCCTCTTACTCAGAGTGCGGATGCAGAGAGCCAGAGGGGATGTGCATGTCTGAGAGAGAGCTGAGGATCAGGTAGAGCTACCAGTGGCTCCAAAGCCTCATCAAAGTAAATGTCACCTAAGTTTCCCAGGACTCTTCAGTTCCATGGTGCAAATACGTGCAACTTTCACAGGCTTTTACTATAATTCACACGATAGAGACATCTGGGTTGAGCCACACATTGGATTTCTCATGTCTTCCTTAGTTATTTCTGAGGACCCAGGGGGTAGCTCCTGTGAACACCCAAATAGTCCTTTGAGATGATGCTCTAGTCCCCTTATAATGTCTACTGCTCCTCAACTATTTGAAGGCCATGTATTACCAATGCCAACGGCACTAACAACCACCATGGTGGTGTTTGGCTGAGAATGTGATACTCAGATCGCTTCCAAAGCTGTAGCCCTTTGTTTCAGTTGGGGTTCTCTAGAGAAACAGAAGGAAATAAAAAAAATATTGCTACAAAAAAAAAACCACACATAGAAACCTTTGTTAAACAGAAATTTCAAAATGTGAAGCTATTTTTTCTCAACATATCTGGTGTGGTGCTATAGGGTAAGCAATGGACAAAGTCATCGGTTCAAATCAACCAGTCACTCTTTGGAAACTCTATACAGGCTTGCAGTGAGTCAGAACCAACTCGATGGCACTTAACAACAACAACATCTTCCGTCTAGGTCTATACAGTTCTGAAGTTGGTCCATCTCTCTAAACTATCCCCCTAAGACTTCTGTGCTCTTCCATTTTCAATGCATCAAAACAGCAGTCTTGGCATCCTTCTCAATTTCTTTGAGTTTGAGGAACAAAAAGAAGTCTGAAGGGCAAGATCCAGATTCTAGGGTAGATGGGGTAAGGCTTACCAATGAAATTCTCATAGGACAGCCCTTACTATCTTCAAAGAACAGGTGGGTTCATTGCCGTGATAGAAAAATATTCTTCAGTGCAATTTCCCTGGACTTTTTCTCACTAATCATATTTTCAGTTTTCTAGAAAGTTCTAATAATTCTAGAAAGTTCTAATAGGTCACCATGTTTTCTAGAAAGTTCTAATAGGTCACCATGATTATCCTGTACTCTTTGAGAAAATCTATCATGATTACCCCTTTGTTGTTGTTGTTAAGTTTATCGAGTCAGTTCCTATTCAGAGACCCTGTATAGGGTTTCTGAAGAGCAGCTGATGGGTTTGAACTGCTAACCTTGTGGTTCACAGTCCAGTGCAGATCCTACAGCACCACACCAGGAGTCCCAAGATTACCCTTTTGGAACTCTGCAAATAATTGCCATAAACTCATGCATGTATGAACTGGAACCTTAGTAGCAATGCTTTTTGACTTACCCCGCATGCATATATATATCAAGGGTTGCTGCTGTTGTTGTAAGTGTCATGAAGTCAGTTCTGACCCATAGTGGCCCTGTATAGGGTTTCTGAGGAGTGACTGGTGAGCTTGAACCACCAACCTTGTGGTTCAAACTGACTTTGTAGTCCAGCACATTAACCGGCAGCGCCACACCAGGACAACTCACGTGATGGTAGGGGCTGGCAAGTCCAAGTTCAAAATCTATAGGTCAAATGGCAGGCTGAAGACTTCTTCAGGTTTGCTTCCCAAGATCTGTAGGTCAGGCAATGGGAAGAGTGCAGAATGAAGAGAGAGTGTTAAAATATTTATTTATAGTCTGAAGGTAGCATACACTCTAAGGAAACTCCTTTCTTAACTAATTGATTAGATTGCATTAGTTTACAGTATGAAATGTGATTGCATTGCATTGGCTGATAGTGTGGAATAGCACCTAGTCTAGTATTTTTCCAAACCACTGGAAACCATAGTCAAGCTGACACACAAAATTAACCATCATATCCTTTAAGGGGCCAATTCAACTAGTGTATCTTGCAGTTCATTTTGTGTCCGGGCGGGATGAGTTTCAATGGGGAGAGGACCTTCTGGAAAAGGAAATGTTTTCATTGTTTTGAGAGAGCCACAGGAACTAGTTTCTTTTACATCTCAAACACAATGAAGATGCTACAATTGTTGCTGAAAACCCATCTTACTAGGGGATCCAGTTTTAGGATGAAGTTGATACTGGGGATAGTGGATGGAAAGACAGAAAGACCCCACCCAAGTCCTTGATGTTACTGATGAAACTTGGCATCAGTTAATTTTGAAGTGTTCTCTAGTTCCCCAGAAAGAGGAATCAACTATCCTCAGTTAGTTGGAATTGGGTTTTCTATTACTTATTATCAAAGAATTTTGTCTGTTACTTTGTTCTTTTTAATTGTTGTTTTAAACTCCTCTCTTGAAAAGACAGAGATGCAAATCTAAGAGTTTGGGCTGGTGAGTTACTTACAAAGACAGGTTTCTTTGCTGATTGCAAATACTTCCTTTCTTTCTTCCAATTCACATTCTCCACAAATTCACTGCCTTTGCTATCTCAGCCTCATCTCAATCTTAGTTTTGTGTGCCATGTCACAGTACCAGTTTCCATTGTGTCAATTCGTCTTAAGGTGACCCCATGTGTCAGAGTAGAACTGTGCTCCATAGAGTTTTTAATAGTTGAGGTTTTGGAAATAGACACTAGGACTTTCTTCTGTGGTAGTTAAGGATAGAATTGAGCTGTCTATCAGTCTTTTGGTTAGTAACTGAACATGCTAACTGTTTGCAAAATTGAGGGACTCCAGGGTTCACAGCAACCCCATGTGACAGAGTGAGTGGAACTTACCCACGGGGTTTACTAGACTGTAATCTTTAAGAAGCTTATTGCCAGGTCTTTCTCCCTTGCAGGTGCTGGGTAGGTTTGAACTGCCAACCTTAACCATTGTACCACCAGGGCTTCCAATTGATGTTGCTGTTGTTAGGTGTCATTCAGTCAGTACCGACTCATAGTGATCTTATGCACAGCAGAACGAAACACTTTCTGTTCGTGGACCAACCTCACTACCATTGCTACACTTGAGTCCATCGATGCCGCCACTTGGCCATCTCATTGGGGATCTTCCTCTTTTTCTCTGACCCTCCATCTTACCAAACATGATATCCTTCTCCAGCAACTGGTCTCTCCTGACAATATGTCTGAAGTATGAGAGACAAAGTTTGGCCATCTTGGCCTCCAAGGAGCACTCTGGGTGCACTTCTTCCAAAACGGATCTATTGGTTCTTTTGGCAGCCCATGGCACTTCAATATTCTCCTCCAACACCATAACTCAAAAGCATCAATTCATCTACAGTCTTCCTTATTCACTGTCCAGCTTTCGTATGCATATGAGGTGATTGAAAATACCATAGCTTGGGTCAGGTGCATCTTAGTCCTCAAGCTGACATCTTTGCTCTTCAACACTTTAAAAAGGTCTTGTGCAGCAGATTTGCCTAATGCAATACATCGTTTGATTTCTTGACTGCTGCTTCCATGAGTGTTGATAGTTGATCCAAGAAGAATGAAGTCCTTGACAACTTCAATGTTTTCTCCATTGATAAGAATGGTGTTTATGGGTCCAGTGGTGAGGATTTTTGTTTTCGTGACATTGAGATGTAATCCATACTGAAGGCTGTGCTCGTTGATCTTCATCAGTAAATGTTTCAAGTCCTCTTCACTTTCAGCCAACAAGGTTGCATCATCTGCATATCGCAGGTTGTTAATGAGTCTTCCTCCAATCCTGATGCCATGCTTTTCTTCATATAACTCAGATTCTCCGATTATTTGCTTAGCATACATATTGAATAAGTATGGTGGAAGAATACAACCTTGTTGTACACCCTTCTTAATTTTAAACCATTCAGTGTTCCCATGCTCTGTTCGAACAACTGTCTCTTGGTCCATGTACAGATTCCTCATGAGCACAATTAAGTGTTCCGGAATACTCATACTTCGCAATGTTGTCCATAGCTTTTCATGATGCACACAATCGAAAGCCTTTGCATAGTCAATAAAGCACAGGTAAACATCTTTCTGATATTCTCTGCTTTCAGGCAAGATCTATTGAACATTAGCAATGATATCCGTCATTCCACAGCCTCTTCTGAATCTGGCTTGAACCTCTGGAAGTTCTCTGTCAATGTACGCTTGCAGCTGTTTCTGTATTATCTTTAGTAAAACTTTACTCACATGGGTTATCAAAGAGATTGTCTGATGATTTCTGCATTCTGTTAGGTCACCTCTCTCTGGAATGGGCACAATATGGATCTCTTCCAATCAGTTGGCCAGATAGTTGCCTTCCAAATTATTTGGCAGAGATGAGTGAGTGCCTCCTGTGCAGCCTCACTTGAAAGATTTCAATTTTTATTCCATCAGTTCCTGGAGCCTTGATTTTTGCCAATTCTTTCAATGCACCTTGGACTTCCTCCTTCAGTATCATTAGCTCTTGTTCAAATCTACCTCTTGAAACAGTTGAACATTAACCATTTCTTTTTTTCTTTCATATTTTCATTTTTTAAATCGGTTCCAAGAAGGACATCCTAAACACTACATGAAACACAACAGAATATTTTTTCTTCCAGTATTAAAAAAAAAAAATGAAATTCACAAACATTTTTAAGCTCTTCTACGATATAATCAGGGTTATGATCTCAATGTAGAGTAAAAAAACACCTCTAAGTATTCATATTCTTGATGCAGATTTCCTATAGGTACATTTGGAAATTGTTTTCTAACCATGATAAAGAAACATTATGTACAAAAATTTTTAAATGTCCCTAGATACTCAATTAAAAAACAAAAACAAAAAGAAAATCAGCCTGGCCAAAGTTTTTTGCCAGGATAATCCTGAGTGTCCAAACTAAAAAACTGGTAAAAGGAAAAATACCCAGAACTCTACAAACATCGCAGAATTTGTCTTAAATGGGAAAAAAAGTTTTAAAAACACATGAAATTTACTAAAAGATCTTTAACAGGCTACCCTGGGAGCTTAATTGAAAAATAGAGGTTGATGTACTAAAACAAAGATGTTTCAGCGCAGCTCCGAAAGTCTTTTATAAATACAGCCATCTGGAAGGACGATCCTGGATCAGAAGAATTTTTATTCCTTGTGTATCTACATTATATGTGCATGCCTCATTTCAGTTGTTGTAATTGTCTCTGTAATTTCCTCCAGAATAGCGGTCATAACCACCCTGGCTTCTGCCACTATAATCTCTGGACCTTCCATATCCATATCCGTATCCTCCAGGCCGACAGTCATACCTGCTGCTCCCATAGCCCTGGTCCCCACGTCCTCTAGAGTAGCTGCGACCACGTCCATGAGCACCAAAGGCATCCCCTCTGGTTCCCCGGGCTGATTTGCCTGCATGATCCACATGGATCTGGCGACCATCCAGGGACTCTCCATTCATGGCTCGCATGGCATCTGAAGCATGCTCTGGATTGGTAAAGGTGATGAAGCCAAAACCCCGGGATCGCTGAGTCTCTCTGTCCTTCACCACCACCACCTCAGAAATCGGTCTGAAGCTGCTGAAATGGTCTTCCAACGCCTGCTCATCGGTGTTAAAATTGAGACCTCCCTCAAAGAGTTGCCCTTCTTCAGAGGACATGGCAGTGAATTTGGATCCTGGGAATTTAAAAATTGAACAGCCTCAGTAGCAGCTAACGTTGAAGAGCAGAGAAAATGAGCTAACCATTTCCTTTTGGTACAGTGACTGTGTATTCCT
>NW_006408589.1:6717215-6736464 GCF_000296735.1 Chrysochloris asiatica
GCATAGTAAACCATGTTGTTGTTGTCAGATTCAAAATGGCCAATACCAGTCCATTTCAGCTCACGAATGCCTAAGATATTGATGTTTATGCATTCCACTTCATTTTTGACAACTTCCAATTTTCCCAGATTCATACTTCATACATTCCATGTTCCAATTATTAATGGATGTTTGCAGCTGTTTCTCTTCATTTTGAGTTGTGCCCCATCAACAAATGAAGGTCCTGCGGGCTTTTCTCCCATGGGCTTTCCTCAATTTCATCATCACGGTCAACTCTACTTTGAGGAGGCAGCTCTTCCCCAGTCGCATTTTGAGTGCCTTCCAACCTGAGGCACCCGTTTTCTGGCACTATATCTGACAGTGTTTCTCTGCTATTCATAAGGTTTTCAGTGACTAAATATTCAGAAGTAATTTTTCACTCCTTCTTCCTAGTCTGTTTTCGTCTGGAAGCTCATCTGATACCTGTCCACCATGAGTGACTCTGCTGGTATTGAAAATACTGGTGACATAACTTCCAGAATCACAGCAACTCACAAGCCACCACTGTACAACAAACTGACAGATGAGTGTTGGAGGGCTTCTAATTAGGGCCTACTAAATAAGCAGAACCCAAAAAAGTTACTGGGAGTCAGAATGTGGTACCAATGACTGGAAAGTTGAGAACAAAATGCAGTCTTTATTCTAGAGTTAGACTCCAATTCCGACTCCATCACTATTAGACTTGTGGCAAGTCATTTTACTTCTCCATGCTTCAAATTTAAATTGGAAATGTCATGAGGATCAAGTACTATGCAGACAATGTAGATAAGATGCTTAGAACAGAGCTTGGTATATTGTTGAGTAGATACACCATTGAGTGGATTTTGACTCATAGCAACAGTACAGGACGGAGTAGAATAGCTCTTTAAGAGTTTCCAAGGCAGTGAATCTTTAGGGGAACAGACAGCCTCATCTTTCTCCCTGGGAGCGACTGATGGGTTCAAACCACCTACTGTGGGTTTAGCAGCCCAACATGTAACCCACTGTGACACTAGTGCTTCTTAGTTTGCTTTACAGTCCAGTGCTTAATAAATGTTGCCCACAGCTGGCTATCCTAACTAGTGTGTGATCTGGTGTGAGCTGGGCATGTAGCAAGCAGAGAAAGTGATTGTTTCCTGCCACAGGACTCCTAGCTCCTCTGGAATGATCTGTGCTTGATGGGAGGGCTGTGGCTGCTCAAAAGACCAGAAAGGGAGAGAATCAACAGTTCACTTTATCTTTTACACGGAATCCAAACAACTTTGTGGTAGTAATATGGTGGGGCAGGGAGGGAGGGTGAGTTATTGGCTGGTATTTTTGAGAGTACGCCCCTTCCTTCTTCTGTGAGAGGAATTATTCTGGATTTGAGTGTTCTGAAGGCATCAGGGGGTGGCTCACCACAGCTCTCAAGTTCTTCTTTTCATCTTGCTTGGCCCCTGTCGCATCTTTATTGGGTTTATAAACTCCCTTTTCCCCTTTCTTTTAAACATCACTGTTTATTTGTAGAGCTACTAGTTTTAAAACTTGTGCAATATCTTAAATGTCATTTTTTGCCCTGGTCTGTTCATAATGCATGAGCTAGTGCCTGTTACATAATGCAACTCAGAGGCCTTTGAAAATAATGATTTCCAGCAAGCATTTAACATGGGGAGTCATTATATAACGTGGAAATTGTACAACACCCATCATTAATTTGATCTAGTCTTTTAAGGTTGAGGAGATGGGCCACCTATTGACCTTGCCACAGAATTGGTTAATTCAACTAATTCAGGTTGGGTCTGCCAAAGGCCTCAAGAGGACTTGATACAACCAAACTCACTGGTCAGTGTAATAAAATAGTCAGCCAGATTCAGTTCTCAACTGGGTCATCTCTCTCAGACAACCGGCCTTGTTTATTTTCTCTTTCCACTGTATTGGCCAATGGAATTGGATTAATTGGCTTGTTGTTTTGGCAATGGGTAGAGACACAGTTACAGTCAAGACTTTGGCCAATTCAGTGGGGAAAAACATCTGTCAAACTTGTTGTTCCACTAGCTGATCTGGAAGCCCTGTGGAGACATAACTGTAGTTAACCCTTTCGTGACCAGTGGGACCTATATTACCCACTAACATTTCAGTCTGTCAGGTTTCTTGGGAAATTGCTATATCAATTGTAGTATGTACTACCACCTAGCGGAAATTCATGTAAACTTGATGAATTTGAAGAAATGTGTCTCCTCAATCCTACCACCAGAATCCACTTGGGACATATATGTCCCACATACATATATATATAAAAATCCATATTACCTTAAAGAAGATTTTTTCCCCCTTGATTTCAGCATGAATTTCATTACTTAAAGCACATGATATCAGCAAAAAATTCAAAGCAGAAAAGAATTTGGTCTTAAACAGTTACGGTCTGATTAGAAATACAGACCCAGTGAGGATGGTGGTTAAATCCACTGCTTCCCTTTTTACATAGTTGTGTTGTGTTTGTGACCCAACGCCCATTTATGGTCATGAAGTTTCCATTTTGATGATTCATTCTGGATGACTAACTGATTGGATGGATGATTGTTGAAGGTTGGAAAGAGTTCTAGTCAGATGAAAGAGTTGAAGGTTTTGAAGACTCAGACAGACATTGGTTTGTATCTTGGCTTGGCCATTAATGACTTATATGACCTTTGGCAGCCACTTTCCCTTTCTGAGCCTCAAGTTACCTCATCTACAAAATGGGAATGATTCCAATACTGTATTATGTTCTTGTTGTGACATGTGATGACTAACTGTCTTGGTTTGACTGGGGTTGAGAGCGTCCCTGGGATGTGGGACTTTCAATTTTCAAACTGGGACATTCCTGAGAAAACCGGGAAGAGTTGCTCACCTGGATGTGAGGGTTCTTTGTTCACATGAGATGAGGCTGACAGACTTTTGGAGTTTTAGAGCAGTCAACCTAAGAAGGGCGTGGCTTCTCGTCGTGGTCTAGAGTCAAACGATTGGCCTGAGTTTTGTGTCTTATTCTGCCTGTGCACCTGAGACACTCCTTCACTTCTGTGACACTCAGTTTCCTTAAAGAGCGAGAATAGTACGGCTGCTTCCTAGGAATCATGCCTGTAAAAGGGTTTTCTTAACTGGAAGACAGCATATAGTTAAACAGTTGTTGGGTGACTGCTTATCCAAAGACTGGAGGTTGGAAGTTCTAGTCCATGAGCCCACTCAGAGGCTCCTTGGAAGAAAGGTTTAAAAATCTACTTATGAAAACTCAGCTATGGAAAATCCTATGGAGTACAGTCCTACTCTGACAGTTCTTGGGGTCGCCATGAATCGGAACCATCCAGTTAATTCATCAGTGTTTGCTTGGACTCAGGAAAGACGTAGCAGCAGAGACCTAGACTTTGGACTTCAGACCAAAAATTGAACAGTTTGCTGACATTCCATACCACTGACCATATATCTCCAGGGCACCAGTCCCCTACTGTGTGGTAGATGAATTGGTTCTGCCTTCATGATCAGTAAATAGGCAGGTTCAATATGCCATTGAGCTAAAGGAGGAGTTGTGTATAGGGGTGCTCACTGTGGATAGACAGAAGGGAGGTGAATCTGGTGATTACAGGAACCCTAAGGAAGGAGGCACCACAGGAACCCTGAGAGGAGAAGAGGCAGGTTTGGGGGTCATGGGAACCCTGAGAGTAAAGGAGGTGGGTCTTGGTGCCACAGGAACCCTGAGAAAAGAGAAAGTCAGGTAGGGTCACTTATGCACTGCCGGAAGAACAAACATCTGTGTTGTAAGAGGTACAACCAGAATACTTCTTAGAAGCGAGGTAGGCCAGACTTTGTCTCTCGTGCTTCAAACATATTATCAGATAAAAACAGCTCCTGGATAAGGATATCATTCTTGGTAAAGTGCAGGGTCAGCAAAAAAGAGGCAGACCTCCCCCAATGAGATGGGTTGGCACTGTGGTAGCAGCAATGGGTTCAAACAGAACAGCTGTGAGGATGGTGCAGGTCTGGGCAGCTAGGCATTCTGTTGTACATATGGTTAGTATGAGCTGGAAAGGACTTGATGGCAAATCTGCTGCACAAGACCTTTTGAAAGTGTTGAAGAGCAAAGATGTCAGCTTGAAGACTAAGGTGCACCTGACCCAAGCCATGGTATTTTCAATAACCTCATATGCATGTAAAAGCTGGGCACTGAATAAGGAAGACCATAGAAGAATTGATGCTTTTGAGTTATGGTGTTGGAGGAGAATATTGAAAGTACTATAGGCTGCCAAAAGAACCAACAGATCTGTTTTGGAAGAAGTGTAGCCAGAGTGCTCCTTGGAGGCCAAGATGGCCAAACTTTGTCTCTCATACTATGGATATATTGCCAGGAGGGACCAGTCGCTGGAGAAGGATATCATGTTTGGTAAGGTCCAGTCGCTGGAGAAGGATATCATGTTTGGTAAGGTGGAAGGTCAGAGAAAAAGAGGAAGACCCCCAGTGAGATGGATTGGCAAAGTGGTAGCATCAGTGGGCTCAAGCATGCCAACAATTGTGAGGTTGACCCAGGATGGGGCATTGTTTTGTTCTGTTGTACATAAGGTCACTATGAGTTGGTACCGACTCGATGGTACCTAACAACAACAACAACAATGACAACAACAAGGTAAGTCACAGGAACCATGAGGAGAGGGGAGATGGATCTGAGGGCCAGAACTAAGAGAGAGGCAGGCTGATAGTCTGGCCGGAAGTCTCAGAGAAGAGTTTGATAACAGCTGAACTGGGCGGTGAATCCTCAAGCAGATATGGAGGTATGGACAGCAGTGTGTGCTGAGAAAAATTCTAGAAAGCAGATGCTGAACCGGTACCCTTATGCTCAGAAAATCCAGCCACTAGTAACCTGGGAGCCTCAGACTTGTTTAGAGAGGAGTTTGAGGCAGGCCAAGTTTTTCTGTGTGTGTCTGGGACATAACTTTTGAAGGAGGTAAGACTCCTGGTGTGACGCTGTAGGATATGCACTGGACTGCAAACCACAAAGTTGGCTGTTCAAACCTACCAGCTGCACCTCGGAATTCCTATACAGTTGGGACTGACTCCATAGCACTTTACAACAACAACAAGACAGATGGAAGCCTAATGAATGATCTGTGTGTCTGCCCTGCATTAGTCTGGACTGCTTTCGTTGTAAATGACAACCAAATTAAGTGAATCCACAAATACGGAATTTGCTGAAAGATCCTAGGGGAGCATAGAGGATTTCCGGCAAAGGCCCAGAAAACCCAGGACTTGACTCTGCCTGGTCTCTGCTTTTCTTTCATTCTCAGTTATACTTTCTCCTACATGGCAAGGAACATGGTCATCCATAGCTCAGAGTCACACCTTTCCAAATTCATCTCCCAAATTCAAGAAGCTTCCCTGCTAATTCCAGGAGAAAAATTCCACGAAAGGTCTCTGATTGGTTGTACTTGGGTCATGTGTCCGTTTCTGGGCCAATCACTGAAGCTACAGATGGAAGCAGGAGGAGGTGCTGGGCAAGCAGGGGTAATGATTATCATGCAAAAAAAAAAAAAGTAGACTATCCTGGAAACAATAAGGAACCACTGAAGGGGTTTTAACAAGAGAGGACTGGATATGATTTGTGTTTGAAAGAAATCACTCTGACTGCAGGGTGGAGACTGGCTTGGGAAGAGTTAAGGCTGAAGGCAGAAGGCAGTGGTGGTTCAACAGCATTCATACCATCTACTCAAGAGACCTAAGGAGCTCTGGTAGCGTAGTGGTTACAAATCGGGCTGTGAACTGCAAGGTCAGCAGTTCGAAACTACTAGCAGGAGAAAGATGATGCTTTCTGCTCCCGTAAAGATTTACAGCCTCGGAAACCCTGTTCAGGGTCGCTATGGGTCGGAACTGACTCGATGGCACTTAACAACAACAACAGTGTTTCCAAGGCTGTAAATCTTTACAGGAACAGAAAGCCTCATCTTTCTCCCTTGGATCAGCTGGTAGTTTCGAACTGCTGACCTTGAGGTTCGCAGCCCAATTTGTAACCACTATGCTACAGCCCAATTTGTAACCACTATGCTACCAGAGTTCCATAGTGGGGGCAGTGGGAGGACCCTAATCACCTCACTGCAGATACCTAAGTGCTTTAAAAATGTCTACATCTGATTTTTTTGGGGGGGATGGGGGGGTGGGACTTTAAGAAATGTCCTTTTTGTCTGAACCACGTGTTTCCTTCCACGAAAGGTGATGGGGACTCTTGGTCCTTGGAGAGGCACCGAGCAGCTGTAAGTGCTGGTGTTTGGGAATGGGAACACATTCTTCCAGCGTCCTTTCTGTAAACTGCATGCAGGACCAGCTGTGTTTTTTCTGCCTCCTGACATCATCACCAGTCATAAAAAGCCTGCCGGGGGAATTGTGCTGACGATTTGGGCTGTGATGTATGAGACACAGGAATCCAGGGGGTTGGTTCTAGCTGTTATGATTCCTGTCAGTCGGTCGGGAAGGCAGGAAGGCAGGCTGAAGCACTTGTTGCGTTTGACGATCGTCTACAGTTGATCTCCAGGTCAAGAATTTCCTGGCTTTGAGCAGATGCTGGCTGCTTAGTTCAACCATGGCCTTTCCATACAGCTGGTCCACCCATCCTGGCAAGGTGCTTCAGCTGGTGGGGACTCCTTCCCCTCCCCACTCTCCTTTCTGCAAACCTCAGGGTCTCAGTTTCCTTGATCACAGGTGACTTGCTGTCCTTGGATTTGGGGCCCTGTTTCAGCACCTTCCTATGGCTTTGCTGCTTGTTCTGGCCCTCACTTGAGGCCAATTTGAGTCTTAAATCTATAGACCTTGGCTCTCTCACTTCACAATAAAGTAGACTGTGATGTGTTAGAAGTTGATACTTTGCCATTCACACATGGGGCAGTACTGTGGCCCCGCTTTGAGGAAGGGCAGAATCTCCATCTTTTTTTTTAAGGGAGAAATGTTCATCTGCAAAATCCACTGAACTGGACCTTATCAGATAAATATGTATAGTATATAAATGTAGCTTGTAAATGTATATTTATAGGTTATTATATAATTGTCCTGTTGTTAGGGGCCATCCTGGTCCTATGCCATCCTCACAATTTTTGTTATGTTTGAGCCTAATGTTGCTGCTTGTGTAAATCCATCTCACTGGCTGGTGGGGGGAGGGGGACGGGGTCTTCCTATTTTTCTCTGTCCCTCTACTTTACCAAGCATGATGTCCTTCTCCAATAACTGGTCTTTCCTGATAGCATGTCCAAAGTATGAGAGACAAAGTCTCACCATCCTGGCTTCTAAGGAGCATTCAGTTGTACTTCTTTCAAGATAGATCAATTTGTTTTTCTGACAGTCCATGGTACTTTCAATATTCATTGCTAACACCATAATTTAAATGCATCAACCCTTATTCACTGTCCAGCTATATGATTATTACAACATATAAATGTAACATACAAACATATGTGGGGCTTCAAAACATTTGCAGGAAAATTACATTATATTTTAATTCAAATTTTCCATGAATTTTTTGAAGTCCACTCAAATGTTTACACAGTATTTTCAGAATATGTAAATCTTAAAGACAAAACCCTTGCCATGTGTCAATTGGAGTCCTGGAGGCACAATGGTTCATTTTTGGCTACTAGAAAGGTCAGCGGTTAGAACCCACACTGTGGTTCTGAGGTGGAAAGATCTGGAGATGTGCTTCTGAAAACATAGCCAAGAAAACCTAAAGGGCAATTTTGCTCTGTGACACATGGAGTCGCCATGTAATGAAATTGACAGAACCCAACAACATGTGTCATAAGATAACACGTGTTTAGTGTGTAATGTGACTTCATGTGCTCTATCTATTCTCATCCCACAAACATCCTATGAGGTAGCTCCCAGTCTCACGCCCACCTTCTAGCTGAGAAGATGGAGGCATAGAGAGAGCAAGGAAGGTGCCCTCAGCGCAAGTGCTTGTGAATGGTAGAGTCAGAGTGTGAATCCCGGCTGGTGGGCCTTAGAGCTTACACTCCTGCTCTATTAGATTCATTGACGTTTTGCACAAGTAGTTTCCATAACCCATGCTCTTACCAAATGTGTATTGCTGGTTGCATTTGGGCAATCAGGGTGCAGGTAAATACAGCCAGTCAGACCATAGCAGCACTTTAGTGCCATGGTGGTTCCACACAGGAAGTTGGAGGTTCTTCAAGTTTCAGAATTCAGGAAATCAACTGGAATGAGGCATCCTCTTGCCCCCCAAATACATAAAAACGACTTGTATTATGGGTATCTCTCTTTACACAAGTAATGCAGGTCTCCATTCTCATTGTAACGGGTCCAGGTGGCACAGTGGTTAAAGCGCTTGACTGCTATCTGAAAGATCAATGGTATAAAGGTGAATTTATATGGCAGTCTGCTCCCCTAAAGATGGAATCCATGTGGGGCAGTTCTACCCTGTCCTACTGGGCCACTGTGAGTCAGACTCAGCTCAATGGCAGTGGGTTTGGCTTTCGATCATCACTGTAAACACTTTCAGCATATTCCAAACAGAATTTGAGTCCTTCTGTTGTGGATTGAATTGTGTCTTCCAGAATTTAGGTTGCAGTCCCAACCCCCAGTACCTCTGGATACGACCTTGTTTGGAAATAGGATCTTTGAAGATGTTATGAGTTAAGTTACCATGAGGTCATACCAGAGTAGGGTGGGCCTTCATGCGATCTGAGTGGTGTCCTGATAAAAGAAGACACACACAGAGAAATGCAGAGGAAGGAAGTTGCAAGGCAGGAACGGCTAGTACTACCAGAAGCTTGAGACACTAGAAAGGATCTTCCCCTCCTGGAGGGAGCATGGCCTGGCTCTCACCCTGAATTCAGACTGCTAGTCTGTAGAATTTTGAGACAATAAATTTCTGTTCTCATAAGCCACCCGGTTCGCAGTATTTTGATATGGCAACCCTTGGAAATGAAGAGATTCTCCTTACTGCTCTTGCTCCCTATTTCCCATCAGACCCCTAGGCTTTTCTCATTCTCCCAGGTCATTTGTATGCATCTCCTGACATATGTATGTAAACACATGTCTTTGCTCCCCCCACTGTTTAATAAAAGAGATAATTTCATCTGTACTGTGCTGTAATTTGATTCCCCTGCCCCCACTCAATATATTTGAGGTGTTGCCCCATAGGATAAACACTGGATCATAAGGTCAGTTTGAACCTCAAGGTCAGCAGTTCAAACCCACCAACTGCTCTTTGGAAACCCTATACAAGGTTGCTATAAGTTGTAACCTACTCAACAACAACAACACTATACTTTAGAGATCTCTCCACTAGAATGCCTGTAGTTCTTCCTCATTTCTTTTAATGGCTACATAATGTTCTCTGTTAATGGACTTTGTTGTTGTTTTTAACAGCTGTCAGGTTGGTTCTGACCCACAGTGACCCTGCATAGGTTTTCCAAAGAGTGAATGGTGAGCTTGAACTGTCAACCTTGCGGTTCAAACTGACATTGCAGTCCAGTGCACTAGCCCGCAACACTACACCAGGACATACTTATGGACTTACTATAATGTCAGAACTATAATGTTCAAACAGAACATGGGAACACTGAATGGTTTAAAATTAAGAAAGGTGTGCGTTAGGATTACATTCTTTCACCATACTTATTCAACCTGTGTGCTAAGCAAATAATCTGAGAAGCTGGGTTATATGAAGAAAAACATGGCATCAGGATTGGAGGAAGACTCATTAACAACCTGCAATATGCAGATGATACAACCTTGCTTGCTGAAAGTGAAGAAGACTTAAAATATTTACTGATGAAGATCAAAGAAAGCACACAGCCTTCGGTATGGGTTATAATCTCAATGTAAAGAAAACAAAAATCCTCACCACTGGACCAATAAACAACATTCTTAACAACGGAGAAAAAATTGAAGTTGTCAAAGACTTCCTTTTTCTTGGATCAACCATCAACACTCATGGAAGCAGCAGTCAAAAAAATCAAACGACATATTGCATTAGGCGAATCTGCTGCACAAGACCTTTTTAAAGTGTTGAAGAGCAAAGATGTCAGCTTGAGGACTAAGGCACACCTGACCCAAGCCATGGTATTTTCAATACCCTCATATGCATGCGAAAGCTAGACAGTGAATAAGGAAGACCGTAGAAGAGTTGATGCCCTTGAGTTAAGGTGTTGGAGGAGAATATTAAAAGTACTTGTTAAGTGCCATCGAGTTGATTCTGCCCCACAGCAACCCTGTAAAAATACTATGGACTACCAAAGGAACAAACAGATCTGTGTTGGAAGAAGTGCAGTCAGAGTGCTGCTTGGAGGCCAGGATGGCCAAACTTTGTCTCTCATACTTCGGACCTATTGTCAGGAGGGACCAGTCGATGGAGAAGGATATCATGTTTGGTAAGGTGGAGGGTCAAAGAAAAATAGGAAGACCCCCAGCGAGATGGATTGGCAAAGTGGCAGCATCAATGAGCTCAAGCATGGCAACAATTGTGAGGTTAGCCAGTGTTTCGTTCTGTTGTGCATAGGGTCGCTATGAGTCAGTAGTGACTCAATGGCACCAAACAACAACAACGACATTTAACTCACTTGACCAGGCATTTTCTAAACAACATAAGTCATTTGAAAAAAGTGACTTTCCTTGTTTACTTAGCAATAACAAATATATAATAATGTCAAAAGAAGGGAGCCACTGAGGGAGTAATGCTCATTAGATTACATGGAAACATCAGAGCATCTCTATCCTAGTTGAGTGTGTGGCTCTTCTCTTGGCCCTTGGCTATAGGCTCTGTTGCCTGATTTTAACATTCCCCACAGAATAAGGCCCAAACCCCAAACCCTATTGCTATAGAATTGATTCTGACTCATAGTGACCCCGTGTGTTATAGAGTAGATCTTCATAGGGTTTATAGAGTAGAACTTCATAGGGTTTTCTTGACTGTGATATTTATGAAAGCAGATTGCCAGGACTTTCTTCTGCAGTGCTGCTGGGTGGGTTCAAAATGCCAACCTTCTGGTTAGCTGTTGTAAGTTGCTGTTGAGTTGATTCTGACTCATGTTGACCCCAGGGACCTAAAGAGCAAAGACAGTGCTAACTTCAGGTCCTTCAAGCACTCCTGGCCACATGACCTCATTCTCCTCTCCTCCGCTGTACAAGGGAGATTCAGAGACAGGTTAACAAAGGTCAAACCATGTGAGCACTATCAAGTGCTTCAGGACAAGACATGGTTAAACCCCATTGGGTAAAAGGTGACAGAAAGTCAGCCTGTAGCAACCCAAATTCCACAAAGCCATCTCACCCAGTTTTTCTTAGCAAAACCAAACACCCATTTCTGTTGAGACTTTGACAAGCCCTGAAACCACCGAGGACCCTGTTTGCCTGTGCACACGTCTGAAATATGTCAGGCAGGTGTTGCCAAAGAACTTATGCTACAGGGAAATCTATCCTGATGTAATCTGACTAATTTGGCTTTTGCCTTACTTGCAAGAGAACCAACGATTTGTAATGGAAACAGTCTCGGGGCCGCTTCAGACAGGGCTTTGTAATGTGAGCTGGTAAAGTTCTGCAGGTGCTCCGGGGGCCCCTGTTTTCATTTTACATCTCACATTTGTTTACTTTAATGTGTTTCTCTGGGAGGGAAAAAAAGTGACCCTGGAGGGGTTTAACAAGTCGTTTTTCATTAAAAAAAAAACACAGGAGTAGTTTGGTATTAAGAAAGTTAGTATCGAGGTGTCCCCCTCCCCACCACCAAGTCCTCCTGGCGACAGGAAGCACATGGCCCCAGAGGATACGTTTCCTAATTCCCCCAAGACACGTGTTCAGAATCCGATGTACCTGGGGCACTTGGCAGAGGCATCAATTAGAAAGTGGGAAGCTGTGTTTTCCTTGCTAATTCTTAGCTACTGAATAGGGGTTACTGAAAACTCCTCTCCCCCCTTCAGAGTTAGGCCCTTTGGAAAAATTATAAAGTTATGGATTCGACTTGTTTTCAATCAATGGAGAGGGTAAATGGGTTCCAGGGTGCAAGCCTGTCTGATGTGGTTACACAGCATCCACTACCACCCCACCAGGTACTGTCCTGACCAAGGTGGGGTGGGGAGAGCCAGCTCCAGTGTAGGGATCCCAGTTAGGAAGGATGGGAGGGTGAAGAGATGGGTCTGTCTGCCCTCCAAGGCTATGTTGTTATACTGTGCCGAGTGCTCATCAGCATGCTGTTATTAGCTGTTGTTGAGCCAGTCCCTGACTCAGGGCGACCTCACTCACAGGGAAATCAAACACCATCCCTATGATTGGCTGCAGATCAGACTGTGTCTGATTTTCACTGATGGGTTTTTGGAAGTAGTGCGCCAGGCCTTCCTCCCTAGTCCACCTAAGTCAGGGAGCTTTGAGGAAAGCTGTTCAGCATTTAAGCAACAGATATGCTTCCACCAACAGATGGTTGGTGGCTGCGCATGAGATGCATTGGCTGGGAATTGAACCTGGGTCTCCTGCATGGAAGGTGAGGCTTCCACCACTGAGCTGCCACTGGTCCTTCATCAGGATAGAAACTGCGATTTATCTGTTGTCAAGAGTTCTCCTGTGCCCTAGAGATGGGTTTCAATTACACCCCAGCCTCAGACCCCTGCGCTTGATTTGAGGGGCTAGTGTTTATTCCCCTGGTCCCTTTGGTGGTATTCTGTTTTCTTCCTCCTTCTGGCCCTTGTGTTTCCATAGCCTGCCTTGGGACTGACCCCTGCCCATTTGTGCAGGAAGCTCAGCCTTTTTACCAGCTAACAAACAAAGAACTCTGCCCCAAGCCTGTCCTGATGACAGCGTATAGGCAATCATCGCTTTACAGACCACACTGCCCACCACCATTTTTCTGGCTCTCTTCCCTTCCTCTTCTTTCTTCCCTCTTTGGAAAAATAAGTGAATTTATCCCCTTTCCTTTGACTAGAAAGTTCCTTCTTTGAAGACACAGGTGCCTGTGGGGGTGGTTCCCTTTCCTCAACAAATGCCCTTCCCTCTGTCCTTCCCCACCTGCAGGGGAATTCTGGTGAATAAGATGTTTCTCAACTCATAAGCAATGTGCTTCACAAAGTATTTAAAATGGCATGATATAGACCCATGGAATCATATATGATCATAGCTATTTAGACTGAAAAATGTCTTGGGGACCCGCTAATTCAACCTTTCATTTTCAGGGTAGCTAACAGACACCCAGAGAAAGGGACTTACCCAAAGTTATCATGCAATAGTGGTAGAGCTGGCATTAGAACTAAGACCCCTGACTCCTTGTTCCAGTCTTCTTCCCATCACGTCATGTGGCCTCTGCTTTCTGGAAGGCGTTTGAGCACCATGCAGATACTCTTTGTGGTCAGTCCGATTGATGACTGTTATCTGGTAGTGTAGTGGTTATGAATCAGGCTGTGAACTGCAATGTCAGCAGTTTGAAACTACCAGCTCTTTCATGGGAGAAAGATGAGGGTTTCTGCTCCCGTAAAGATTTACAGCCTCAGAAACCATGTACAGGGTCGCTATGAGTCGGAACGGACTCCATGGCACATAACCACCACCATCATTACTTGCCATCAAGTCAGCTCTGACTACGGCAACTCCATGCACCAGAGAACTAAGCCTTGTCCGGTCCTGCACCAGCTTCATGATCTTTGGTACACTTTCAGCTTATTGTTGTGGCCACTGCGTATTTTGAGTGTTTTCCAGCCTAGGGGCCTCATCTACCAGCATTCTATTAGACGATACTTTATTGTGATCAGTGATGAGTATTTTCAGTGGCTCATTTTAAGAAGGTGATAACAAGGTCTTTCTTTCTAATAGGTCTTAATTTGGAAACTCTGTGGTAACCTGCTCAGCATGAGTGACCCTGCTGGTATTTGAATTACTAGTGGCGTAGCTGCCAGCGTTATAGTCACATGCAAGTGACCACAGCCTGACAGAAAGTTGTGGTCCTACTGACCCTCCCTATTAAACCTGTCTCCACTACTTGTCTGTCAGTTTGTCAAACTGTGGTGGCTTGCATGTTACTGTGATTCTGGAAGCTATTCCACGGGTATTTTAAATACCAACAGGGTCACCCAAAGTGGACAGGTTTCATCTGAACTTCCCTACAAAGACAGATTAAGAAGGAGAGACGGGCTGTTTCCAAATATTGAGTCACTGAAAACTTTATGAATAGCAGTGGAACACTGTCAGATAACACAAGAATATTGAATATGGAAACATGATGAAGAACATCAGAATATTGTCAGATATAGTGCCAGAAGATGAACCCCTCGGGTTGGAAGGCACTCAAAATACGACTGGGGAAGAGCTGCCTCCTCAAAGTAGAATTGACCGTAATGACGTGTATGGAATAAGGCTTTTGGGACCTGTATTTGATGATGGGGCACAACTCAAATGAAGAGAAACAGCTGCAAACACCCATTAATAATCTGAATATAGAATGTATGAAGTATGTTGTTGTTGTTAGGTGCCATAGAGTCAGTATCAACTTATAGCGACCCTATGCACAATAGACTGAAACACTTCCTGGTCCTGGGCCAACCTCACAAGTGTTGCCACGCTATGAAATGGAATGCATAACACTGCTATCCTAGGCATTAGTGAGCTGAAATAGCCATTTTATATCTGACAATCACATAGTTTACTATGCCGGGAATGACAAGTTGAAGAATTGTGTCACATTCATCATCAAAAAGATTATTTCAAGATCTAGCTTGAAGTACAACACTGTCTGTCATAAGATTACATCTACATACATATAAGGAACAACAGTTAATACCACTATTATTTAAATTTATGCACCAACTGCTAAAGTCAGTGATGATGAAATTGAAGAATTTTACCAACTTCTTCAGTCTGAAATTGATCAAACATGCAATCAAGATGTATTGATAATTATTGGTGATTGGAATGCAAAGGTTGGAAACAGAGGAAGGATCAGTAATTGGAAAATATAACCTTGGTGATAGAAACAATGTTGGAGATGGCATGATAGAATTTTGCAAGACCACTGAATTCTTTATTGCAAATTCCTTTCTAAAAGATGACTATACACATGGATCATGCCAGATGGAATACACAGAAATCAAATTGACTACATCTGTGGAAAGAGATGGTGGTGAAGCTCAAGATCATTAACCAAAACAAGGCCAGGGGTAGACTGTGGAACAGACCATCAGTTGCTCATATACAAGTTCAGGCGGAAGCTGAAGAAAATGTAAACAAGGCCACGGGACCCAAAATATGACCTTTATGATATTGTTAGAAGTCAGTGCCTTCAAGTCTTTTCCGACTCATAGAGACCCTGTTTAGAGTTTTCTGAGGATCAGCTGGTAGGTTTGAACTTCTGACCTTGTGGTTAGCAGTCCAGTGCTGATTCACAGCACCACAGCACAAGTCTTTGGCCATATCCCACCTGATCATCTCAAGAACAGATTTGATGCAATAGATGCTAAAGACTGAAGACCAGAAGAGTTGTGGGATGACATTAAGAACATCATACAGGAGGAAAGCAAAAGGCCATTAAGTAAACAAGAAAGAAGGAAAAGACCAAAATGGATGTCAGAGAAGTCTTGCTCTCCAGCAAATGGATGAAATGTGGAGGTAAAAGAGCTGAACAGAAAATTTCAAAAGGCAGCTTGAGAAGACAAAGTTGAATATTATAATGGAGTTAGAAAAGCAAAACAGAAGAACATACTCAGCATTTCTCAAGTTGAAAGAATAGAAGAAACTATTCAAGTCTTGATTTCCAACATTGAAGGATTTTATAGGCAACATATTGAATGATGCAGAAGAAGATGGAAGGAATACAGAGTCACTGTGCCAAAAAGAAATTGTTGATGTTCAAACATTTCAAGAAGCAACATATGATCAAGAGCCAATGATATTGAAGGAAGAAGTCCAAGGTGCATTGAAGGAATTGGCAAAGAACAAGATTCCAGGAATTGATGGAATACAAATTGAAATCTTTCAACAAACAGAGGCAACACTGGAGGCACTCACTTATCTATGCCAAGAAAATTGGAAAACAGCTATTTGGCCAACTGATTGGAAGAGATCCATATCTGTGCCCATTCCAAAGAGAGATGGCCCAACAGAATGTGGAAATCATCGGACAATATCATTAATGCTGCATGCATGTAAAATTTTGCTAGTGATAATTAAAAACAGCTGCAGCAGTACATCAGCAGGGAGTGGCCAGAGGTTCAGGCCAGATTCAGACGGGGACATGGAACAAAGGATATCATTGCTAACATCAGATGGACCTTGGTTGAAAGCAGAGAATACTAGAAGGATGTTTACCTGCACTTTATTGGTTATGCAAAAGCTTTCAACTAACTGTGTGGATCATGACAAGTTATGGACAACACTGCAAAGAATTAGTTTTCAGGAACACTTAATTGTGCTCACAAGGAACCTGTACATAGATCAAGAGGCAGTTGTTTGAACAGACCAAGAGAACATTGGATGGTTTAAAATTAGGAAAAGTGTGTGACAGGGTTGTGTTCATACTTATTCATTCTGTATGTTGAGCAAATAATCTGAGAAACTGGATTATATGAAGAAAAACATTGCATTAGGATTGGAGGAAGACTCATTTACAACCTGTGGTATTCAGATGATACAACCTGTTTGCTGAAAGTGAAGAGGACTTAAAATACTTACTGATGAAGAGCAAAGACCACAGCCTTTGATATGGGTTGCATCTCAATGTAAAGAAAACAAATATCCTCACAACTGGACCAGTAAATAACATCCAGATAAATGGAGCAAAGATTGAAGTTGTCAAAGACTTCATTTTCCTTGGATCAACCATCAATACTCAGGGAAGTAATGGTTAAGAAATCAAATGGATGGAGTGGTTAAGAAATCAAAAGACCACTTTAATGTGTTCAAGAGCAAAGATGTCAGTTTGAGGAACTAAGGTGTACCTGACTGAAGCCATGGTATTTTAAATAGCTTTATATGTATGTGAAAGCTGGACAATGAATAAGGAAGACCATAGGAGAACTGATGCATTTGAGTTATGGTGTTAGAGAAGAATATTAAATGTACCATGAACTGCCAGAAGAACAAACAAGTCTGTGTTGGAAGAAGTACAGCCAGAATGTTCCTTATAAACCAGGATGGCAAGACTTCATTTCTCATACTTCAGACATATTATAAGGGGGACACTCCCTGGAGACAGAATTCACGCTTGGTAAAGTGGAGGCTCAATGAAAAAGAGGACTCCCAATGAGATGGATTGGCACAGTGGCAGCAGCAATCTGCTCAAGCTTAGCAATGATTGTGAGATTGGCGCAAGACTGGACAGTGTTTTGTTCTGTTGTGCATAAGGTTGCTATGACAGCACCTAACCACAACAGCAACATTAAACATGTCTCATATCGATCCCTTTCTTTCTGGTCCTGCTGCCTTGGTTGGGATAAGGAGAGAGCAGAGAGAGAATGTGAAATGGTTTGATCCAAATCCACTGCAGCTTGATGTGCTGCAGTGGATTTGTTCACTTATTGGGTAAAATCAAATTAAAGTGAATCTAAAGAATGTCTCTGAAGATTATAATGTTCACGTTTGGTTGAAGCAGAATTCTCATACACTGCTGTTGAGACTTGGCAATATCTATCATATGAACCTGTTCTTCTGTCTTTGTGGTGGCTTGCTTGGTGTTGAGATGCTGGAGGCTATGCCACTGGTATTTCAGATAAAATCAAGGTCACACACAAAAAAGGAAGACCCTTAATGAGATGGCGTGACACAGTGACGGCAGCAGTGGACTCACGGTAGTGATGGCAGTCACGGTGGTTCCATCGAGTCAGTTCCAGCTCATAGCGACCTTGTATATTTCTGAGGCTGTAAATCTTTATGGGAGCAGAAAGACTCATCCTTCTCCCACTGAGCAGCTTGTAGTTTTGAACTGCTGACTTTCAGGTTAGCAGCTTGACTCAGAATCACTACGCTACCAGAGCTCCTTAGTGGACTCATACATAGTAGCAACTTTAAGGGTGGTGTAAGACGGTAAAATGTTTCGTTCTTTTGTGGATAGGGTCACTATGAGTCAGCACTGACTCGACGGCACCTAACGAACAACAACATCATGAACTTAGGCAAGATTCATGATTTGTGAAGGTTTCAAATTGAAATTTAATATTGTTATTAAGTGTCGTTGAATTGGTTCCGACCCATAGTGACCGTGTATAGGATTTCCGAGGAGCGGCTGGTGAGCTTGAACCATCGACCTTGCAGTTCAAATGATTTTGCAGTCTAGTGAAATAACCCACAGCATCATACCAGAACTCCGAAGTTTAACAAGTATACAGTTAAATGAATGCACCATAAGTGTAGTGAGTGATGAATAGTTACAAAGCAAACATGCCTAGTTACCCCATCATTCTGATCAAGTCATACAATACTACCAGCACTCTGAGTCCTCTTTTGTATCCTGTCTTGATCATAAGCACCAAACCTACCCCTATTCCTGGCTTTTATCACCATAGATATATTTTGCTTGCTGTTAAATGTCCTATGACTGGAGTCATAAAGAACGAATTCGCTTACCTTTGTCTTTTTCCAATCAACCTTTTTCTGTGAGTCTCATCCATGATTTTGCAAGTATTAGCAGCTTACTCTTTTTGATTTGATAGATGATCTTCCATTATATGAATACAATTGTTGTTGTTGTTGTTAGGTGCCATCGAGTTGGTGCTGACTCATAGTGCCCCTATGCACAACAGAATGAAACAGTGCCTGGTCCTGGGCCAACCTCACTATTGTTGCCACGCTTGAGCACATTGAGGCTGCCACATTGCCACTTTATCTTGCTGGGTGGTGGGGAGGGTCTTCCTCTTTTTCTCTGACCTTCCATCTTACCAAACATGATATCCTTCTCAAGCTACTGGTCCCTCCTGACAGTATGTCCAAAGTATGAGAGATGAAGTTTGGCTATCCTGGCCTCCAAGGAGCACTCTGGCTGCACTTCTTCCAACACAGGTGTTTGTACTTTTGGCAGCCCATGTCACTTTCAATATTCTCCTCCAACACCATAATTCCAAAGCATCAATTATTCTACAGTCCTCCCTATTCACTGTCCAACTTTCACATACATATAAGGTTATTGAAAATGCCATGACTTGGGTCAGGTGCACCTTAGTCTTCAAGCTGACATCTTTGCTCTTCAACACTTTAAAAAGAACTTGTGCAACAGATTTGCCTAATGCAATATGTCCTTGACAACTTCACTTTTCTCCATTGATAA
>NW_006408589.1:6741809-6746962 GCF_000296735.1 Chrysochloris asiatica
CAGTAATGATCAATACATCTTGATTGCATGTTTGATCAATATCAGATTGAAGAAGTTGGTAGAATTCTTCTATTTCATCCTCACTGGCTTTAGTGGTTTGTGTGTAAATTTGAATAATAGTGGTATTAACTGGTCTTCCCTATAAAAACATAGATATTATCCTGTCACTGATAGCATTGTACCTCAGACATATCTTGATATGTTCTTTTTGATGATGAATGCAACACCATTCCTCTTCAATTTGTCATTCCCAGCATAGTAATCCATGTTGTTGTCAGATTCAGAATGGCCAATACCAGTCCATTTTAGCTCACTAATGCCTAAGATACCAATGTTTATGTGTTCCACTTTATTTTTGACAATTTACAATTTTCCTAGATTCATACTTCATACATTCCATGTTCTGATTATTAATGGATGTTTACAGCTGTTTCTCTTTATTTTGATTTATGCCCCATCAGCAAATGAAGGTCTTTTGGGCTTTTCTTCCACAGGCTTTACTCCATTCTCGTCATCACAGTCAGCTCTACTCTGAGGAGGCAGCTCTTCCCCAGTCACATTTTGAGTGCCTTCTAACCTAAGGGGCTCATTTTCCAGCACTATATCTGACAGTGTTTCTCTGCTATTCATAAGGTTTTCAGTGACTAAATATTTGGAAATATTTTGTCTCTCCTTCATCCTAGTTTGTATTAGCCTGGAAGCTCCTCTGAAACTGGTTTACTGTGTGTGAACCTGCTGGTATTTAAAATACATGTGGTATAGCTTCCAGAATCACAGCAACTTGCAAGCCACCACAGTGTCAAACTGACAGATGAGTGGTGGTATGAATGCAATATTATTTATTTGTTCATTATACTGTCAATGTACTTTTGAACTTTTTCTTGTTCTTAAGCAATATGAATAATTCTTTTTTTTTTAAAATAGAACATTCTTATGGTAAATTGTGTGGATGTTTATAGAGCAGATACATTTTCCTTCAAAACATACATAGTTTGTTTCATATTGATTGTCATTCCCACAATGAAACATCTCCTATACCAGTTCTTTTTGTTTTCTGTTTCTGCTCCTCCTTCTTTCCTAAGCCTTCTGAACTTTGTCCTTTGGTAAATGCTGCCCTTCTGATCTCAAATGGTTGGTTATTCTAAGATGTGTGTACTTCTCTAGATGGTTGATTATTCTAAGTTATTGTTCTCCGTATCGATTGATCTATTGTTTGGCTGAAAATTGAGCCCTGGGGATGAGTTCACTCTGAGAACATTTATCTAGAACTAGAGTTTTTGGGTCGTAAAACATGTGTAGGTTCAGGTGTAGTAAGCATTGCCAACAGTTTTCAAAAGCAGTTGTACCAATTTACATTCCTACAGAAATACAAAAGAGTTCCAGTAGCTCCATACTGTTGCCAACACTTGGCGTCAGTTAAAAAAAATCTAGGCATTCCAGTGGTGGGTGGTGATACCTCATCTTGGTTTCAATTGGTGTTTCATAAATAATGAGTTGTCTATTGAATTTTTGCCTTTTTTGCAGGGATAGAGTATGTGTCTGCTTTTTCATACTGATTTGTAGGGGCTCTTTTTATCGTCAGTATTCAGGTCCTATGTCAGGTACATGTCTTGCAAATATCCTCCCATTCCATATTTTGCCTTTTAGTGGTCTTAATGGTGACTTTTGGTGAAGAGCAATTCTTCATTTTAAAGTAATTCAATGTATCAATCATTTTCTTTATATTTAGTGATCTTCTTATTTTGTTTACCAAACCTTTATCCTTCCACTGTTATAGAGATATTCGTCCATGTTTTATTTTAGAAGTTTTCTTTTTTAACTTTTCACATTTAAGTCTATATTATGATTTCTCTGCAGTAGAATTTTGTGTATGATGTGAGATAAGAGTCATAGTTCATGTTTCCTATTAGGTTATATGTGGATCGAGCACAATTTATTGAGAAGATAATTCTTTCCCCCACTGAACTGTAGTTGTACCTTGGACATAAATTAGGAGGCTGTATATGTTTGGGTTGATCAAGTTTAAATCTTTAGATGTTTATTAATTAGTTTGTATTAAAAGTTACTGAGAGACATGCGTCAGGATAGGCTATTGATGATTATTGTTGTTTAGCGTCATTGAGTTGGTTCTGATTCATAGCAACCCTGTATAGGGTTTCCAAGGTGTGGCTAGTAGGTTGAGCTGCTAATTTTATGGTTAGCAGTCCAGTGCTTGTCTTACAGTACTACACATAGATTCCACTAATGATTATAGATTTGGTTGTTTCTTCCTTTAGTTCTTAACAGCGATTGCTTTATCTATTCTGAGGCTGTATTATATCTAATTTAAATTTAGGACTGTTACACATTTCTGTTGAAATGATCCTTTCAGAATTATGAATTCTTTATATCTAATAGCACTTGCTGTCTTAATGTTTATTTGTCTGGTAGTAGCACCTTCTTCTTTCTTTCCTCCCTCCCTTATTTTGTTCTTTCCTTTTCTCTTTCTCTCCCTTTCCTTCCCTCCTTCCCGTCCTTCATATTTTTATGAATACTGTTTCTCTTTTTTTTTTACTTTCAACATGCTGGGTCTTTTGTGTGTTTTGTGAATAGCATAAACTTAAAAAGAATTCATATAAACAATTTTTCAGTTTTAATTGGTGTATTTAGTTCAGTTTTAGCTTGTAGCTCTTGAGAATAAAGTTATGATGAGTATTTTTATACAAGACTTTTGTGGACATAGGCTTTTTTCTTGGACAAATATCTAGAAGTGAAATAGCTGAATCATGAAATTGGTGCATAACTTTATTGCTTTAAATTGTTGTTGTTAAGTGCCATCAGTCCTGACCCATAGCGACCCTGTATAGGGTTTCCAAGGAGCAGCTGGTGAGTTTGAACCGCTGACCTTGTGGTTCAAATGGCTTTGCAGTTCAGTGTATTAGCCCACAGTACCACACCAGGACTCCATACATTGTTGTTACCGAGGTATAAAATTGAATATAACAAAATGCAGAGGGTTAAAATATATAGTTTGATGATTTTTGACAAATGTCTATATCCATGTTTCCTCATGCACCATGTTGTTAGGTGCCATCGAGTTGCTACTGACTCATAGCAACCTTATGTACAGCAGAACGAAACACTGCCTGATCCTGGGCCAACCTCACTACTATTGCCACGCTTGAGTCCATCAATGTTACCACTTGGCCAATACATCTCATTGTGGGATCTTCACCTACTTCCCCATTAATACTGACCTGGTTTTTCTCACCAGACCCCAATTTTAGCTGGAATCAAACATTAGAAACACTGTCGTCTTGTTTATTTCATGCAACATGTTTCCAAAACTCATCTATGCTATTGTATGTGTCAATTGCTAATTCTTTTTTATTCATGAGCGGTATTCTATTGCATTGGGCAAGTCTACTGCAAAATGTTGAAAAGCAAGGATGTCACTTTGAGGATGAAAGTGTGCCTGACCCAAACCAGGAATTTTCAGTTGTCTTGTATGAATGTGAAAGCTGGACAATGAATGAATAAGGAAGCTTGAAGAAAACTGATGCCTTCAAGTTATAGTGTTGGTGAGGAATATTGAATATTCTATGGACTGCCAGAAGAACAAAGAAATCTGTCTTGGAAGAAGTATAGTCAGATTGATCCTTAAAAGCGAGGATGAGAAATCCAGTCTCACATACTTTGGACATGTTATTTACAGGGACTAGTCCCTCAAGAGGGGCATAATACTTGATAAAGTAGAGGGTCAGCAAAAAGAGGAATATCCCCAGTAAAATGGACTGACACAGTAACTGCAACAATGGGCTCAAACATGGCAACAGTTGTGAGGATGGCCCAGGACTGGGCAGTATTCCGTTCTGTTGTATATAGGGTTGATATGAGTTGGAATCAACTCAACAGCCTCTAACAACATTCTATTGTAGGACTACGTTGTTATTAAGTGCCCTTGAGTCAATTCAGACTCAAAGCAGTCCTATATAGGACCATATTACAATTCATTTATAGATAATTTATTTGAATTGTCTCCAGTTTTTGACTATTATAATGGACAAGTCTATTTATTTATTTTTATTTTAAGCCCTCATGGCATTTATTTAAAATTAAGTTTGATTGTGAATTGAGTTATAGTTTACATGGGAGAACATCAGATTTACATTCATCCTATTGTATTTTTTTCATTTCATTGCAATGATAACAATCCCCTCCATGCATCATCATTCAACAGCATTTGCTTCCATTCCCTCTGTATTTTTATTTAAAAAAATTTTTATGTACACTGAAGCACTCAGGAATATATAACCATTCAAACAACCAAAGGGTACACCCTGCAAGCATGCCCCCCTGGCTGCCAGCACACAGCCCCTCTTGCTCCGGAGTCCAGAGTCCCAAGCCACTCAGTCTCTCCATGTCATCATCTCTAAAATGGGCAAGTCTTTTGTGGCCATTTGTTTTTATCTCTCTTGAGTAAATACTTAGAAGTGGATCATCCACCAGGGTAGGTGTGTGTCTATAATAAACTGACAAACTGCTTTCCAAAGTGTTTTGTACAATTTTATACTTCCAGCAGCAACGTATGAGATTTCTCATGCTGGGCATTCTTGGTAGTGTCTCACAGTGATTTTAATTTGCATGTGTCTGATGAGTAATAATCTTACCTTCCTCATGCTTCTTTTCCATTTATATAGATTCTTCTTTAAAAAATAATAATACATTTATTCTTGGTGGCAATAAACACACTGCGTGTCTTCTTCTTTTAAAAAACTTTTTTTCCCTGTTTATTTTATGTCATTTTTTTCAGTATGAAAAACAAACAAACAAGTTTAACACAAATAGAAATTTGAAATGTAGAATGGGGAAGAAATAAAACAAGGATAGAAATAAAAAAGGTAATATTGAATGGAAGAAATGAAATATCATAAGGCCCTGGTCCTGCTCCTCTGGGGAATCGATTCAAACCTGTAGGTGGAACAGGAATAAAATGTGGGAGGGAGGCGAAGTGGGGGAGGTAAGGAGCCCACTTGACCAAGCAAGGCTTGTTGTTGTTGTTGTTAAGTGCCGTTGAGTTGGTTCTGACCCATAGTGACCCTGTATAGGGTTTCTGAGGAATGGCTGGTGAGCTTGAACTGCTGACTTTGTAGTTCAAATGGCTTTGCAGTCTG